>NC_091999.1:4789217-4899742 GCF_044704955.1 Pristiophorus japonicus
ACACACTGACTCTCACTGGGGTACATGTCCCACACACACTGACTCTCACTGGGGTACGGATC
This sequence comes from Pristiophorus japonicus, assembly GCF_044704955.1. NCBI lineage: Eukaryota > Metazoa > Chordata > Chondrichthyes > Pristiophoridae > Pristiophorus > Pristiophorus japonicus. The sequence goes on from NC_091999.1 coordinate 4,789,280, forward strand.
CCACACACACTGACTCTCACTGGGGTACAGTCCCACACACACTGACTCTCACTGGGGTACAGTCCCACACACACTGACTCTCACTGGGGTACAGGTCCCACACACACTGACTCTCACTGGGGTACATGTCCCACACACACTGACTCTCACTGGTTTATGTTTCCCACACACACTGACTCTCACTGGGGTACGGGTACCACACACACTGACTCTCACTGGGGTACAGGTCTCACACTCCCTGATTCTCACTGGGGTACATGTCACGCACGCACTGACTCTCACTGGGGTACGGGTCCCACACACACTGACTCTCCCTGGGGTACATGTCCCACACACACTGACTCTCACTGGGGTACGGGTCCCACACACAATGACTCTCACTGGGGTAAGGGTCCCACACACACTGACTCTCACTGGGGTACGGGTCCCACACACACTGACTCTCACTGGGGTACAGGTCCCACACACACTGACTCTCACTGGGGTACAGGTTCCACACACACTGACTCTCACTGGGGTACGGGTCCCACACACGCTGACTCTCACTGGGTTACGGGTCCCACACACACTGACTCTCACTGAGGTACAGTCCCACACACACTGACTCTCACTGGGGTACAGGTCTCACACTCCCGGATTCTCACTGAGGTACAGTCCCACAAACACTGACTCTCACTGGGATACAGGTCTCACACTCCCTGATTCTCACAGGGGTACGGGTCCCACAGAAACCGACGCTCACTGGGGTACATGTCCCACACACACTGACTCTCACTGGGGTACGGATCCCACACACACTGACTCTCACTGGCGTACAGTCCCACACACACTGACTCTCACTGGGGTACTGCTCTCACACACACTGACTCTCACAGGGGTACGGGTCCCACACACACTGATTCTCACTGGGGTACAGTCCCATACACACTGACTTTAACTGGGGTACGGGTCCCACACACACTGACTCTCACTGAGGTACAGCCCCACACACACTGACTCTCACTGGGGTACAGGTCTCCCACTCCCTGATTCTCACTGAGGTACGGGTCCCACAGAAACCGAGTATCACTGGGGTACGCTTCCCACACACACTGACTCTCACTGGAGTACAGTCCCACACACACTGACTTTCACTGGGGTACAGGTCCCACACACACTGACTCTCACTGGGGTACAGTCCCACACACACTGACTCTCACTGGGGTACGGGTCCCACACAAACTGACTCTCACTGGGGTACAGGTCCCACACACACTGACTCTCACTGGGGTACGGGTCCCACACACATTGACTCTCACTGGGGTACAGGTCCCACACACACTGACTCTCACTGGGGTACATGTCCCACACACACTGACTCTCACTGGGGTACGGGTCCCACAAACACTGACTCTCACTGGGGTACGGGTCGCACACACACTGACTCTCACTGGGGTACATGTCACGCACGCACTGACTCTCACTGGGGTACGGGTCCCACACACACTGACTCTCCCTGGGGTACATGTCCCACACACACTGACTCTCACTGGGGTAAGGGTCCCACACACAATGACTCTCACTGGGGTAAGGGTCCCACACACACTGACTCTCACTGGGGTACGGGTCCCACACACACTGACTCTCACTGATGTACATGTCCCACACACATTGACTTTCACTGGTGTATGGGTCCCACACACACTGACTCTCACTGGGGTACAGGTCCCACACACACTGACTCTCACTGGGGTACAGGTCCCAAACACACTGACTCTCACTGGGGTAAGGGTCCCACACACACTGACTCTCACTGGGGTACAGGTCTCACATTCCCTGATTCTCACGGAGGTACAGTCCCACACACTCTGACTCTCACTGGGGTACAGGTCTCACACTCGCTGATTCTCACCGAGGTACATGTCACACACACACTGACTCTCACTGGGGTGTGGGTCCCACACACACTGACTCTCACTGGGATACGGGTCCCACACACACTGACTCTCACTGGGGTACAGGTCCCACACACACTGACTCTCACTGGTGTGCAGTCCCACACACACTGACTCTCACTGGGGTACGGATCCCACACACACTGACTCTCACTGGGGTACAGGTCCTGCACACACTGACTCTCACTGGGGTACAGGCACACACACACTGACTCTCACTGGGGTACAGTCCCACACACACTGACTCTCACTGGGGTACAGGTCCCACACACACTGACTCTCACTGGGGTACGGGTCCCACACACACTGACTCTCACTGGGGTACGGGTCCCACACACACTGACTCTCACTGGGGTACGGGTCCCACACACACTGACTCTCACTGGGTTACGGGTCCCACACACACTGACTCTCACAGGGTACGGGTCCCACACACACTGACTCTCACTGGGGTACGGGTCCCACACACACTGACTCTCACTGGGGTACAGGTCCCACACACACTCACTCTCACTGGGGTACGGGTCCCACACACACTCACTCTCACTGGGGTACGGGTCCCACACACACTCACTCTCACTGGGGTACGGGTCCCACACACACTGAATCTCACTGGGGTACGGGTCCAACACACACTGACTCTCACTGGGGTACAGGTCCCACACACACTGACTCTCACCGGGGTACGGGTCCCACACACACTGACTCTCACTGGGGTACAGGTCCCACACACACTGACTCTCACTGGGGTACATGTCCCACACACACTGACTCTCACTGGGGTACATGTCCCACACACTCTGACTCTCACTGGGGTACGGGTCCCACACTGACTCTCCCTGGGGTACGGGTCCCACACACACGGACTCTCACTGGGGTACAGTCCCACACACACTGACTCTCACTGCTTTATGTGTCCCACACACACTGACTCTCATTGGGGTAAGGGTACCACACACACTGACTCTCACTGGGATACGGGTACCACACACACTGACTCTCACTGGGGTACGGGTACCACACACACTGACTCTCACTGGGGTACATGTCCCACACACACTGACTCTCACTGGGGTACAGGTCTCACACTCCCTGATTCTCACTGGGGTACGTGTCCCACACACACTGACTCTCACTGGGGTAAGGGTCCCACACACAATGACTCTCACTGGGGTAAGGGTCCAACACACACTGACTCTCCCTGGGGTACATGTCCCACACACACTGACTCTCACTGGGGTACGGGTCCCACACACACTGACTCTCACTGGGGTACGGGTCCCACACACACTCACTCTCACTGGGGTACGGGTCCCACACACACTGACTCTCACAGGGTACGGGTCCCACACACACTGACACTCCCTGGGGTACGGATCCCACACACACTGACTCTCACTGGGGTACGTGTCCCACACACACTGACTCTCACTCGGGTATGGGTCTCACACACACTGACTCTCACTGGGGTACAGTCCTACACACACTGACTTTCACTGGGGTACGGGTCCCACACACACTGACTCTCACTGGGGTATGGGTCCCACACACACTGACTTTCACTGGGGTACGGGTCCCACACACACTGACTCTCACTGGGGTACATTCCCATACACACTGACTTTCACTGGGGTACGGGTCCCACACACACTGACTCTCACTGGGGTACGGGTCCCACAGACACTGACTCTTACAGGGGTACAGGTCTCACACTCTCCTGATTCTCACTGAGGTAGAGTACCACACACTCTGACTGTCACTGGGGTACGGGTACCACACACACTGACTCTCACTGGGGTAAGTGTCCCACACACAATGACTCTCACTGGGGTAAGGGTCCCACACACACTGACTCTCACTGGGGTACAAGTCCCGCACACACTGACTCTCCCTGGGGTACATGTCCCACACACACTGACTCTCACTGGGGTAAGTGTCCCACACACAATGACTCTCACTGGGGTAAGGGTCCCACACACACTGACTCTCACTGGGGTACAGGTCCCGCACACACTGACTCTCACTGGGGTACATGTCACGCACGCACTGACTCTCACTGGGGTACGGGTCCCACACACACTGACTCTCCCTGGGTTACATGTCCCACACACACTGACTCTCACTGGGGTAAGGGTCCCACACACAATGACTCTCACTGGGGTAAGGGTCCCACACACACTGACTCTCACTGGGGTACGGGTCCCACACACACTGACTCTCACTGATGTACATGTCCCACACACATTGACTTTCACTGGTGTATGGGTCCCACACACACTGAATCTCACTGGGGTACAGGTCCCACACACACTGACTCTCACTGGGGTACAGGTCCCACACACACTGACTCTCACTGGGGTAAGGGTCCCACACACGCTGACTCTCACTGGGTTACGGATCCCACACACACTGACTCTCACTGGGGTACGGGTCCCACACACGCTGACTCTCACTGGGGTACGGGTCCCACACACACTGACTCTCACTGGGGTACAGGTCTCACATTCCCTGATTCTCACGGAGGTACAGTCCCACACACTCTGACTCTCACTGGGGTACAGGTCTCACACTCGCTGATTCTCACCGAGGTACATGTCACACACACACTGACTCTCACTGGGGTGTGGGTCCCACACACACTGACTCTCACTGGGATACGGGTCCCACACACACCGACTCTCACTGGGGTACAGGTCCCACACACACTGACTCTCACTGGTGTGCAGTCCCACACACACTGACTCTCACTGGGGTACGGATCCCACACACACTGACTCTCACTGGGGTACAGGTCCTGCACACACTGATTCTCACTGGGGTACAGGCACACACACACTGACTCTCACTGGGGTACAGTCCCACACACACTGACTCTCACTGGGGTACAGGTCCCACACACACTGACTCTCACTGGGGTACGGGTCCCACACACACTGACTCTCACTGGGGTACGGGTCCCACACACACTGACTCTCACTGGGGTACGGGTCCCACACACACTGACTCTCACTGGGGTACGGGTCCCACACACACTGACTCTCACAGGGTACGGGTCCCACACACACTGACTCTCACTGGGGTACGGGTCCCACACACACTGACTCTCACTGGGGTACAGGTCCCACACACACTCACTCTCACTGGGGTACGGGTCCCACACACACTCACTCTCACTGGGGTACGGGTCCCACACACACTCACTCTCACTGGGGTACGGGTCCCACACACACTGAATCTCACTGGGGTACGGGTCCAACACACACTGACTCTCACTGGGGTACAGGTCCCACACACACTGACTCTCACCGGGGTACGGGTCCCACACACACTGACTCTCACTGGGGTACAGGTCCCACACACACTGACTCTCACTGGGGTACATGTCCCACACACACTGACTCTCACTGGGGTACATGTCCCACACACTCTGACTCTCACTGGGGTACGGGTCCCACACTGACTCTCCCTGGGGTACGGGTCCCACACACACGGACTCTCACTGGGGTACAGTCCCACACACACTGACTCTCACTGCTTTATGTGTCCCACACACACTGACTCTCATTGGGGTAAGGGTACCACACACACTGACTCTCACTGGGATACGGGTACCACACACACTGACTCTCACTGGGGTACGGGTACCACACACACTGACTCTCACTGGGGTACATGTCCCACACACACTGACTCTCACTGGGGTACAGGTCTCACACTCCCTGATTCTCACTGGGGTACGTGTCCCACACACACTGACTCTCACTGGGGTAAGGGTCCCACACACAATGACTCTCACTGGGGTAAGGGTCCAACACACACTGACTCTCCCTGGGGTACATGTCCCACACACACTGACTCTCACTGGGGTACGGGTCCCACACACACTGACTCTCACTGGGGTACGGGTCCCACACACACTCACTCTCACTGGGGTACGGGTCCCACACACACTGACTCTCACAGGGTACGGGTCCCACACACACTGACACTCCCTGGGGTACGGATCCCACACACACTGACTCTCACTGGGGTACGTGTCCCACACACACTGACTCTCACTCGGGTATGGGTCTCACACACACTGACTCTCACTGGGGTACAGTCCTACACACACTGACTTTCACTGGGGTACGGGTCCCACACACACTGACTCTCACTGGGGTATGGGTCCCACACACACTGACTTTCACTGGGGTACGGGTCCCACACACACTGACTCTCACTGGGGTACATTCCCATAAACACTGACTTTCACTGGGGTACGGGTCCCACACACACTGACTCTCACTGGGGTACGGGTCCCACAGACACTGACTCTTACTGGGGTACAGGTCTCACACTCCCCTGATTCTCACTGAGGTAGAGTACCACACACTCTGACTGTCACTGGGGTACGGGTACCACACACACTGACTCTCACTGGGGTAAGTGTCCCACACACAATGACTCTCACTGGGGTAAGGGTCCCACACACACTGACTCTCACTGGGGTACAAGTCCCGCACACACTGACTCTCCCTGGGGTACATGTCCCACACACACTGACTCTCACTGGGGTAAGTGTCCCACACACAATGACTCTCACTGGGGTAAGGGTCCCACACACACTGACTCTCACTGGGGTACAGGTCCCGCACACACTGACTCTCACTGGGGTAAGGGTCTCACACACACTGACTCTCACTGGGGTACAGATCCCACACACACTGACTTTCACTCGGGTACGAGTACCACACACACAGACTCTCACTGGGGTACAGGTCCCACACACACTGACTCTCACTGGGGTACATGTCCCACACACACTGACTCTCACTGGGGTACGGGTCCCACACTGACTCTCCCTGGGGTACGGGTCCCACACACACTGACTCTCACTGGGGTACAGTCCCACACACACACTGACTCTCCCTGGGGTACGGGTCCCACACACACTGACTCTCAGAGGGGTACAGTCCCACACACACACTGACTCTCACTGGTTTATGTGTCCCACACACACTGACTCTCACTGGGGTACGGGTCCCACACACACTGACTCTCACTGATGTACATGTCCCACACACACTGACTCTCACTGGTGTACGGGTCCCACACACACTGACTCTCACTGGGGTACAGGTCCCACACACACTGACTCTCACTGGGGTGCAGGTCCCACACACACTGACTCTCACTGGGGTACGGGTCCCACACACGCTGACTCTCACTGGGTTACGGGTCCCACACACACTGACTCTCACTGAGGTACAGTCCCACACACACTGACTCTCACTGGGGTACAGGTCTCACACTCCCGGATTCTCACTGAGGTACAGTCCCACAAACACTGACTCTCACTGGGATACAGGTCTCACACTCCCTGATTCTCACAGGGGTACGGGTCCCACAGAAACCGACGCTCACTGGGGTACATGTCCCACACACACTGACTCTCACTGGAGTACGGATCCCACACACACTGACTCTCACTGGGGTACAGTCCCACACACACTGACTCTCACTGGGGTACGGATAACACACAGACTGACTCTCACTGGGGTACGTGTCCCACACACACAGACTATCACTCGGGTATGGGTGTCACACACACTGACTCTCACTGGGGTACAGTCCTACACACAGTGACTTTCACTGGGGTACGGGTCCCACACACACTGACTCTCACTGGGGTACTGGTCCCACACACACTGACTCTCACAGGGGTACGGGTCCCACACACACTGATTCTCACTGGGGTTCTGGGTCCCACACACACTGACTGTCACTGGGGTACGGGTCCCACACACACTGACTCTCACTGGCGTGCAGTCCCACACACACTGACTCTCACTGGGGTACTGGTCCCACACACAGTGACTCTCACAGGGGTACGGGTCCCACACACACTGATTCTCACTGGGGTACAGTCCCATACACACTGACTTTCACTGGGGTACGGGTCCCACACACACTGACTCTCACTGAGGTACAGTCCCACACACACTGACTCTCACTGGGGTACAGGTCTCACACTCCCTGATTCTCACTGTGGTACGGGTCCCACAGAAACCGAGTATCACTGGGGTACGCTTCCCACACACACTGACTCTCACTGGAGTACAGTCCCACACACACTGACTTTCACTGGGGTACAGGTCCCACACACACTGACTCTCACTGGGGTACAGTCCCACACACACTGACTCTCACTGGGGTACGGGTCCCACACACACTGACTCTCACTGGGGTACGGGTCCCACACACACTGACTCTCACTGATGTACATGTCCCACACACATTGACTCTCACTGGGGTACGGATACCACACATACTGACTCTCACTGGGGTACGGGTCCCACACACACTGACTCTCACTGGGGTACGGGTCCCACACACACTGACTCTCACTGGGGTACGGGTCCCACACACACTGACTCTCACTGGGGTACGGGTCCAACACACACTGACTCTCACTGGGGTACGGGTCCAACACACACTGACTCTCACTGGGGTACAGGTCCCACACACACTGACTCTCACTGGGGTACATGTCCCACACACACTGACTCTCACTGGGGTACGGGTCCCACACTGACTCTCCCTGGGGTACGGGTCCCACACACACTGACTCTCACTGGGGTACGGGTCCCACACACACTGACTCTCACTGGTTTATGTGTCCCACACACACTGACTCTCACTGGGGTACGGATCCCACACATACTGACTCTCACTGGGGTACAGGTCCCGCCCACACTGACTCTCACTGGGGTACAGGTCCCACACACACTGACTCTCACTGGGGTACAGGTCCCACACACACTGACTCTCACTGGGGTACAGGCCCAAACACACTGACTCTCACTGGGGTACAGTCCCACACACACTGACTCTCACTGGGGTACAGGTCCCACACACACTGACTCTCATTGGGGTACGGGTCCCACACACACTGACTCTCACTGGGGTACGGGTCCCACACACACTGACTCTCACTGGGGTACACTCCTACACACAGTGACTTTCACTGGGTTACGGATCCCACACACACTGACTCTCACTGGGGTACTGGTCCCACACACACTGACTCTCACAGGGGTACGGGTCCCACACACACTGATTCTCACTGGGGTTCTGGGTCCCACACACACTGACTTTCACTGGCGTACGGGTCCCACACACACTGACTCTCACTGGGGTACAGACCCAAACACACACTGACTCTCACTGGGGTACTGGTCCCACACACACTGACTCTCACAGGGGTACGGGTCCCACACACACTGATTCTCACTGGGGTACAGTCCCATACACACTGACTTTCACTGGGGTACAGGTCCCACACAAACTGACTCTCACTGGGGTACAGTCCCACACACACTGACTCTCACTGGGGTACGGGTCCCACACAAACTGACTCTCACTGGGGTACAGGTCCCACACACACTGACTCTCACTGGGGTACGGGTCCCACACACATTGACTCTCACTGGGGTACAGGTCCCACACACACTGACTCTCACTGGGGTACGGGTCCCACACACACTGACTCTCACTGGGGTACGGGTCCCACACACACTGACTCTCACTTGGTTATGGGTCCCACACACACAGACTCTCACTGGGGTACAGGTCCCACACACACTGACTCTCACTGGGGTACAGGTCCCACACACACTGACTCTCACTGGGGTACATGTCCCACACACACTGACTCTCACTGGGGTACGGGTCCCACACTGACTCTCCCTGGGGTATGGGTCCCACACACACTGACTCTCACTGGGGTACAGTCCCACACACACTGACTCTCACTGGGGTACGGGTACCACACACACTGACTCTCACTGGGGTACAGGTCTCACACTCCCTGATTCTCACTGGGGTACATGTCACGCACGCACTGACTCTCACTGGGGTACGGGTCCCACACACACTGACTCTCCCTGGGGTACATGTCCCACACACACTGACTCTCACTGGGGTAAGGGTCCCACACACAATGACTCTCACTGGGGTAAGGGTCCCACACACACTGACTCTCACTGGGGTACGGGTCCCACACACACTGACTCTCACTGATGCACATGTCCCACACACACTGACTCTCACTGGTGTACGGGTCCCACACACACTGACTCTCACTGGGGTACAGGTCCCACACACACTGACTCTCACTGGGGTACAGGTCCCACACACACTGACTCTCACTGGGGTACGGGTCCCACACACGCTGACTCTCACTGGGTTACAGATCCCACACACACTGACTCTCACTGGGGTACGGGTCCCACACACGCTGACTCTCACTGGGGTACGGGTCCCACACACACTGACTCTCACTGGGGTACAGGTCTCACATTCCCTGATTCTCACTGAGGTACAGTCCCACACACTCTGACTCTCACTGGGGTACAGGTCTCACACTCGCTGATTCTCACCGAGGTACATGTCACACACACACTGACTCTCACTGGGGTGTGGGTCCCACACACACTGACTCTCACTGGGGTACAGTCCCACACACACTGACTCTCACTGGGGTACGGATCCCACACACACTGACTCTCACTGGGGTACAGGTCCCACACACACTGACTCTCACTGGGGTACGGGTCCCACACACATTGACTCTCACTGGGGTACAGGTCCCACACACACTGACTCTCACTGGGGTACGGGTCCCACACACACTGACTCTCACTGGGGTACAGTCCCACACACACTGACTCTCACTGGGGTACAGTCCCACACACACTGACTCTCACTGGGGGACGGGTCCCACACACACTGACTCTCACTCGGGTACAGGTCCCACACACACTGACTCTCACTGGGGTACGGGTCCCACACACACTGACTCTCACTTGGTTATGGGTCACACACCGACACTCTCTGGGGTACATGTCCCACACACATTGACTCTCACTCGGTACGGGTACCACACACACAGACTCTCACTGGGGTACAGGTCCCACACACACTGACTCTCACTGGGGTACGGGTCCAACACACACTGACTCTCACTGGGGTACAGGTCCCACACACACTGACTCTCACTGAGGTACATGTCCCACACACACTGACTCTCACTGGGGTACGGGTCCCACACACACTGACTCTCACTGGGGTACAGGTCCCACACACACTGACTCTCACTGGGGTAAGGGTCCCACACACAATGACTCTCACTGGGGTAAGGGTCCCACACACATTGACTCTCACTGGGGTACGGGTCCAACACACACTGACTCTCACTGGGGTACAGGTCCCACACACACTGACTCTCACTGGGGTACATGTCCCACACACACTGACTCTCACTGGGGTACAGGTCCCACACACACTGACTCTCACTGGGGTACAGGTCCCACACACACTGACTCTCACTGGGGTACGGGTCCCACACACGCTGACTCTCACTGGGTTACGGATCCCACACACACTGACTCTCACTGGGGTACGGGTCCCACACACGCTGACTCTCACTGGGGTACGGGTCCCACACACACTGACTCTCACTGGGGTACAGGTCTCACATTCCCTGATTCTCACTGAGGTACAGTCACACACACTCTGACTCTCACTGGGGTACATGTCTCACACTCCCTGATTCTCACTGAGGTACAGTCACACACACACTGACTCTCACTGGGGTACGGGTCCCACACACACTGACTCTCACTATGGGTACAGGTCTCACACTCGCTGATTCTCACCGAGGTACATGTCCCACACACACTGACTCTCACTGGAGTACGGATCCCACACACACTGACTCTCACTGGGGTACAGTCCCACACACACTGACTCTCACTGGGGTACGGATAACACGCAGACTGACTCTCACTGGGGTACGTGTCCCACACACACAGACTATCACTCGGGTATGGGTGTCACACACACTGACTCTCACTGGGGTACAGTCCTACACACAGTGACTTTCACTGGGGTACGGATCCCACACACACTGACTCTCACTGGGGTACTGGTCCCACACACACTGACTCTCACAGGGGTACGGGTCCCACACACACTGATTCTCACTGGGGTTCTGGGTCCCACACACACTGACTGTCACTGGGGTACGGGTCCAACACACACTGACTCTCACTGGCGTGCAGTCCCACACACACTGACTCTCACTGGGGTACTGGTCCCACACACAGTGACTCTCACAGGGGTACGGGTCCCACACACACTGATTCTCACTGGGGTACAGTCCCATACACACTGACTTTCACTGGGGTACGGGTCCCACACACACTGACTCTCACTGAGGTACAGGTCCCACACACACTGACTCTCACTGGGGTACGGGTCCCACACACACTGACTCTCACTGGGGTACGGGTCCCACACACACTGACTCTCACTGATGTACATGTCCCACACACATTGACTCTCACTGGGGTACGGATACCACACATACTGACTCTCACTGGGGTACGGGTCCCACACACACTGACTCTCACTGGGGTACGGGTCCCACACACACTGACTCTCACTGGGGTACGGGTCCAACACACACTGACACTCACTGGGGTACAGGTCCCACATACACTGACTCTCACTGGGGTACGGGTCCAACACACACTGACTCTCACTGGGGTACAGGTCCCACACACACTGACTCTCACTGGGGTACATGTCCCACACACACTGACTCTCACTGGGGTACGGGTCCCACACTGACTCTCCCTGGGGTACGGGTCCCACACACACTGACTCTCACTGGGGTACGGGTCCCACACACACTGACTCTCACTGGTTTATGTGTCCCACACACACTGACTCTCACTGGGGTACGGATCCCACACATACTGACTCTCACTGGGGTACAGGTCCCGCCCACACTGACTCTCACTGGGGTACAGGTCCCACACACACTGACTCTCACTGGGGTACAGGTCCCACACACACTGACTCTCACTGGGGTACAGGCCCACACACACTGACTCTCACTGGGGTACAGTCCCACACACACTGACTCTCACTGGGGTACAGGTCCCACACACACTGACTCTCATTGGGGTACGGGTCCCACACACACTGACTCTCACTGGGGTACGGGTCCCACACACACTGACTCTCACTGGGGTACAGTCCTACACACAGTGACTTTCACTGGGTTACGGATCCCACACACACTGACTCTCACTGGGGTACTGGTCCCACACACACTGACTCTCACAGGGGTACGGGTCCCACACACACTGATTCTCACTGGGGTTCTGGGTCCCACACACACTGACTTTCACTGGGGTACGGGTCCCACACACACTGACTCTCACTGGGGTACAGACCCAAACACACACTGACTCTCACTGGGGTACTGGTCCCACACACACTGACTCTCACAGGGGTACGGGTCCCACACACACTGATTCTCACTGGGGTACAGTCCCATACACACTGACTTTAACTGGGGTACGGGTCCCACACACACTGACTCTCACTGGGGTACAGGTCTCACACTCCCTGATTCTCACTGATGCACATGTCCCACACACACTGACTCTCACTGGTGTACGGGTCCCACACACACTGACTCTCACTGGGGTACAGGTCCCACACACACTGACTCTCACTGGGGTACAGGTCCCACACACACTGACTCTCACTGGGGTACGGGTCCCACACACGCTGACTCTCACTGGGTTACGGATCCCACACACACTGACTCTCACTGGGGTACGGGTCCCACACACGCTGACTCTCACTGGGGTACGGGTCCCACACACACTGACTCTCACTGGGGTACAGGTCTCACATTCCCTGATTCTCACTGAGGTACAGTCCCACACACTCTGACTCTCACTGGGGTACAGGTCTCACACTCGCTGATTCTCACCGAGGTACATGTCACACACACACTGACTCTCACTGGGGTGTGGGTCCCACACACACTGACTCTCACTGGGGTACAGTCCCACACACACTGACTCTCACTGGGGTACGGATCCCACACACACTGACTCTCACTGAGGTACATGTCCCACACACACTGACTCTCACTGGGGTACGGGTCCCACACACACTGTCTCTCACTGGGGTACAGGTCCCACACACACTGACTCTCACTGGGGTAAGGGTCCCACACACAATGACTCTCACTGGGGTAAGGGTCCCACACACATTGACTCTCACTGGGGTACGGGTCCAACACACACTGACTCTCACTGGGGTACAGGTCCCACACACACTGACGCTCACTGGGGTACATGTCCCACACACACTGACTCTCACTGGGGTACAGGTCCCACACACACTGACTCTCACTGGGGTACAGGTCCCACACACACTGACTCTCACTGGGGTACGGGTCCCACACACGCTGACTCTCACTGGGTTACGGATCCCACACACACTGACTCTCACTGGGGTACGGGTCCCACACACACTGACTCTCACTGGGGTACAGATCTCACATTCCCTGATTCTCACTGAGGTACAGTCACACACACTCTGACTCTCACTGGGGTACAGGTCTCACACTCGCTGATTCTCACCGAGGTACATGTCACACACACACTGACTCTCACTGGGGTGTGGGTCCCACACACACTGACTCTCACTGGGGTACAGTCCCACACACACTGACTCTCACTGGGGTACGGATCCCACACACACTGACTCTCACTGGGGTACAGGTCCCGCACACACTGACTCTCACTGGGGTACAGGCACACACACACTGACTCTCACTGGGGTACAGTCCCACACACACTGACTCTCACTGGGGTACGGGTCCCACACACACTGACTCTCACTGGGGTACGGGTCCAACACACACTGACTCTCACTGGGGTACGGGTCCCACACACACTGATTCTCACTGGGGTACAGTCCCATACACACTGACTTTCACTGGGGTACGGGTCCCACACACACTGACTCTCACTGAGGTACAGTCCCACACACACTGACTCTCACTGGGGTACAGGTCTCACACTCCCTGATTCTCACTGGGGTACGGGTCCCACAGAAAACGAGTATCACTGGGGTACGCTTCCCACACACACTGACTCTCACTGGAGTACAGTCCCACACACACTGACTTTCACTGGGGTACAGGTCCCACACACACTGACTCTCACTGGGGTACAGTCCCACACACACTGACTCTCACTGGGGTACGGGTCCCACACACACTGACTCTCACTTGGTTATGTGTCCCATACCGACACTCCCTGGGGTACATGTCCCACACACATTGACTCTCACTGGGGTACGGATACCACACATACTGACTCTCACTGGGGTACGGGTCCCACACACACTGACTCTCACTGGGGTACGGGTCCCACACACACTGACTCTCACTGGGGTACGGGTCCAACACACACTGACTCTCACTGGGGTACAGGTCCCACATACACTGACTCTCACTGGGGTACGGGTCCAACACACACTGACTCTCACTGGGGTACAGGTCCCACACACACTGACTCTCACTGGGGTACATGTCCCACACACACTGACTCTCACTGGGGTGCGGGTCCCACACTGACTCTCCCTGGGGTACGGGTCCCACACACACTGACTCTCACTGGGGTACGGGTCCCACACACACTGACTCTCACTGGTTTATGTGTCCCACACACACTGACTCTCACTGGGGTACAGTCCCACACACACTGACTCTCACTGGGGTACGGATCCCACACACACTGACTCTCACTGGGGTACAGGTCCCGCACACACTGACTCTCACTGGGGTACAGGTCCCACACACACTGACTCTCACTGGGGTACAGGTCCCACACACACTGACTCTCACTGGGGTACAGGTCCCACATACACTGACTCTCACTGGGGTACGGGTCCAACACACACTGACTCTCACTGGGGTACAGGTCCCACACACACTGACTCTCACTGGGGTACATGTCCCACACACACTGACTCTCACTGGGGTACGGGTCCCACACACAGTGACTTTCACTGGGGTACGGATCCCACACACACTGACTCTCACTGGGGTACTGGTCCCACACACACTGACTCTCACAGGGGTACGGGTCCTACACACACTGATTGTCACTGGGGTTCTGGGTCCCACACACACTGACTTTCACTGGGGTACGGGTCCCACACACACTGACTCTCACTGGGGTACAGACCCAAACACACACTGACTCTCACTGGGGTACAGGTCTCACAATCCCTGATTCTCACTGGGGTACGGGTCCCACACAAACTGACTCTCACTGGGGTACAGGTCCCACACACACTGACTCTCACTGGGGTACGGGTCCCACACACATTGACTCTCACTGGGGTAAGGGTCCCACACACACTGACTCTCACTGGGGTAAGGGTCCCACACACACTGACTCTCACTTGGTTATGGGTCCCACACCGACACTCTCTGGGGTACATGTCCCACACACATTGACTCTCACTCGGGTACGGGTACCACACACACAGACTCTCACTGGGGTACGGGTCCAACACACACTGACTCTCACTGGGGTACAGGTCCCACACACACTGACTCTCACTGGGGTACGGGTCCAACACACACTGACTCTCACTGGGGTACAGGTCCCACACACACTGACTCTCACTGGGGTGCATGTCCCACACACACTGACTCTCACTGGGGTACGGGTCCCACACTGACTCTCCCTGGGGTATGGGTCCCACACACACTGACTCTCACTGGGTACAGTCCCACACACACTGACTCTCACTGGGGTACGGGTACCACACACACTGACTCTCACTGGGGTACAGGTCTCACACTCCCTGATTCTCACTGGGGTACATGTCACGCACGCACTGACTCTCACTGGGGTACGGGTCCCACACACACTGACTCTCCCTGGGGTACATGTCCCACACACACTGACTCTCACTGGGGTAAGGGTCCCACACACAATGACTCTCACTGGGGTAAGGGTCCCACACACACTGACTCTCACTGATGTACATGTCCCACACACACTGACTCTCACTGGTGTACGGATCCCACACACACTGACTCTCACTGGGGTACAGGTCCCACACACACTGACTCTCACTGGGGTACAGGTCCCACACACACTGACTCTCACTGGGGTACGGGTCCCACACACGCTGACTCTCACTGGGTTACGGATCCCACACACACTGACTCTCACTGGGGTACGGGTCCCACACACGCTGACTCTCACTGGGGTACGGGTCCCACACACACTGAGTCTCACTGGGGTACAGGTCTCACATTCCCTGATTCTCACTGAGGTACAGTCCCACACACTCTGACTCTCACTGGGGTACAGGTCTCACACTTGCTGATTCTCACCGAGGTACATGTCACACACACACTGACCCTCACTGGGGTGTGGGTCCCACACACACTGACTCTCACTGGGGTACAGTCCCACACACACTGACTCTCACTGGGGTACGGATCCCACACACACTGACTCTCACTGGGGTACAGGTCCCGCACACACTGACTCTCACTGGGGTACAGGCACACACACACTGACTCTCACTGGGGTACAGTCCCACACACACTGACTCTCACTGGGGTACAGGTCCCACACACACTGACTCTCACTGGGGTACGGGTCCAACACACACTGAGTCTCACTGGGGTACGGGTCCCACATACACTGACTCTCACTGGGGTACAGGTCCCACACACACTGACTCTCACTGGGGTACATGTCCCACACACACTGACTCTCACTGGGGTACATGTCCCACACGCACTGACACTCACTGGGGTACATGTCCCACACACACTGACTCTCACTAGGGTACGAGTCCCACACTGACTCTCCCTGGGGTACGGGTCCCACACACACGGACTCTCACTGGGGTACAGTCCCACACACACTGACTCTCACTGCTTTATGTGTCCCACACACACTGACTCTCACTGGGGTAAGGGTACCACACACACTGACTCTCACTGGGGTACGGGTACCACACACACTGACTCTCACTGGGGTACGGGCACCACACACACTGACTCTCACTGGGGTACATGTCCCACACACACTGACTCTCACTGGGGTACAGGTCTCACACTCCCTGATTCTCACTGGGGTACATGTCCCACACACACTGACTCTCACTGGGGTAAGGGTCCCACACACAATGACTCTCACTGGGGTAAAGGTCCAACACACACTGACTCTCCCTGGGGTACATGTCCCACACACAATGACTCTCACTGGGGTAAGGGTCCCACACACAATGACTCTCACTGGGGTAAGGGTCCCACACACACTGACTCTCACTGATGTACATGTCCCACACACACTGACTCTCACTGGTGTACGGGTCCCACACTGACTCTCCCTGGGGTACGGGTCCCACACACACTGACTCTCCCTGGGGTACGGGTCCCACACACACAGACTCTCACTGGGGTACGGGTCCCACACACGCTGACTCTCACTGGGTTACGGATCCCACACACACTGACTCTCACTGGGGTACGGGTCCCACACACGCTGACTCTCACTGGGGTACGGGTCCCACACACACTGACTCTCACTGGGGTACAGGTCTCACACTCGCTGATTCTCACTGAGGTACATGTCACACACACACTGACTCTCACTGGGGTACATGTCCCACACACACTGACTCTCACTGGGGTACGGGTCCCACACACACTGACTCTCACTGGGGTACAGGTCTCACACTCGCTGATTCTCACTGGTGTACATGTCACACACACACTGACTCTCCCTGGGGTACATGTCTCACACTCCCTGATTCTCACTGGGATACGGATCCCACACACACTGACTCTCACTGATGTACATGTCCCACACACACTGACTCTCACTGGTGTACGGGTCCCACACACACTGACTCTCACTGGGGTACAGGTCCCACACACACTGACTCTCACTGGGGTACAGGTCCCACACACACTGACTCTCACTGGGGTACAGGTCTCACACACACTGACTCTCACTGGGGTACGGGTCCCACACTGACTCTCCCTGGGGTATGGGTCCCACACACACTGACTCTCACTGGGTACAGTCCCACACACGCTGACTCTCACTGGGTTACGGATCCCACACACACTGACTCTCACTGAGGTACGGGTCCCACACACGCTGACTCTCACTGGGGTACGGGTCCCACACACACTGACTCTCACTGGGGTACAGGTCTCACACACACTGACTCTCACTGGGGTACGGGTCCCACACTGACTCTCCCTGGGGTATGGGTCCCACACACACTGACTCTCACTGGGTACAGTCCCACACACACTGACTCTCACTGGGGTACGGGTACCACACACACTGACTCTCACTGGGGTACAGGTCTCACACTCCCTGTTCTCACTGGGGTACATGTCACGCACGCACTGACTCTCACTGGGGTACGGGTCCCACACACACTGACTCTCCCTGGGGTACATGTCCCACACACACTGACTCTCACTGGGGTAAGGGTCCCACACACAATGACTCTCACTGGGGTAAGGGTCCCACACACACTGACTCTCACTGATGTACATGTCCCACACACACTGACTCTCACTGGTGTACGGATCCCACACACACTGACTCTCACTGGGGTACAGGTCCCACACACACTGACTCTCACTGGGGTACAGGTCCCACACACACTGACTCTCACTGGGGTACGGGTCCCACACACGCTGACTCTCACTGGGTTACGGATCCCACACACACTGACTCTCACTGGGGTACGGGTCCCACACACGCTGACTCTCACTGGGGTACGGGTCCCACACACACTGACTCTCACTGGGGTACAGGTCTCACATTCCCTGATTCTCACTGAGGTACAGTCCCACACACTCTGACTCTCACTGGGGTACAGGTCTCACTCTTGCTGATTCTCACCGAGGTACATGTCACACACACACTGACCCTCACTGGGGTGTGGGTCCCACACACACTGACTCTCACTGGGGTACAGTCCCACATACACTGACTCTCACTGGGGTACGGATCCCACACACACTGACTCTCACTGGGGTACAGGTCCCGCACACACTGACTCTCACTGGGGTACAGGCACACACACACTGACTCTCACTGGGGTACAGTCCCACACACACTGACTCTCACTGGGGTACAGGTCCCACACACACTGACTCTCACTGGGGTACGGGTCCAACACACACTGAGTCTCACTGGGGTACGGGTCCCACATACACTGACTCTCACTGGGGTACAGGTCCCACACACACTGACTCTCACTGGGGTACATGTCCCACACACACTGACTCTCACTGGGGTACATGTCCCACACGCACTGACACTCACTGGGGTACATGTCCCACACACACTGACTCTCACTAGGGTACGGGTCCCACACTGACTCTCCCTGGGGTACGGGTCCCACACACACGGACTCTCACTGGGGTACAGTCCCACACACACTGACTCTCACTGCTTTATGTGTCCCACACACACTGACTCTCACTGGGGTAAGGGTACCACACACACTGACTCTCACTGGGGTACGGGTACCACACACACTGACTCTCACTGGGGTACGGGCACCACACACACTGACTCTCACTGGGGTACATGTCCCACACACACTGACTCTCACTGGGGTACAGGTCTCACACTCCCTGATTCTCACTGGGGTACATGTCCCACACACACTGACTCTCACTGGGGTAAGGGTCCCACACACAATGACTCTCACTGGGGTAAGGGTCCAACACACACTGACTCTCCCTGGGGTACATGTCCCACACACAATGACTCTCACTGGGGTAAGGGTCCCACACACAATGACTCTCACTGGGGTAAGGGTCCCACACACACTGACTCTCACTGATGTACATGTCCCACACACACTGACTCTCACTGGTGTACGGGTCCCACACTGACTCTCCCTGGGGTACGGGTCCCACACACACTGACTCTCCCTGGGGTACGGGTCCCACACACACAGACTCTCACTGGGGTACGGGTCCCACACACGCTGACTCTCACTGGGTTACGGATCCCACACACACTGACTCTCACTGGGGTACGGGTCCCACACACGCTGACTCTCACTGGGGTACGGGTCCCACACACACTGACTCTCACTGGGGTACAGGTCTCACACTCGCTGATTCTCACTGAGGTACATGTCACACACACACTGACTCTCACTGGGGTACATGTCCCACACACACTGACTCTCACTGGGGTACGGGTCCCACACACACTGACTCTCACTGGGGTACAGGTCTCACACTCGCTGATTCTCACTGGTGTACATGTCGCACACACACTGACTCTCCCTGGGGTACATGTCTCACACTCCCTGATTCTCACTGGGATACGGATCCCACACACACTGACTCTCACTGATGTACATGTCCCACACACATTGACTCTCACTGGTGTACGGGTCCCACACACACTGACTCTCACTGGGGTACGGGTCCCACACACGCTGACTCTCACTGGGGTACGGGTCCCACACACACTGACTCTCACTGGGGTACAGGTCTCACATTCCCTGATTCTCACTGAGGTACAGTCCCACACACTCTGACTCTCACTGGGGTACAGGTCTCACACTCGCTGATTCTCACCGAGGTACATGTCACACACACACTGACTCTCACTGGGGTGTGGGTCCCACACACACTGACTCTCACTGGGGTACAGTCCCACACACACTGACTCTCACTGGGGTACGGATCCCACACACACTGACTCTCACTGGGGTACAGGTCCCGCACACACTGACTCTCACTGGGGTACAGGCACACACACACTGACTCTCACTGGGGTACAGTCCCATACACACTGACTCTCACAGGGGTACGGGTCCCACACACACTGATTCTCACTGGGGTACAGTCCCATACACACTGACTTTCACTGGGGTACGGGTCCCACACACACTGACTCTCACTGAGGTACAGTCCCACACACACTGACTCTCACTGGGGTACAGGTCTCACACTCCCTGATTCTCACTGGGGTACGGGTCCCACAGAAACCGAGTATCACTGGGGTACGCTTCCCACACACACTGACTCTCACTGGGGTACAGGTCCCACACACACTGACTCTCACTTGGTTATGGGTCCCACACCGACACTCCCTGGGGTACATGTCCCACACACATTGACTCTCACTGGGGTACGGATACCACACATACTGACTCTCACTGGGGTACGGGTCCCACACACACTGACTCTCACTGGGGTACGGGTTCCACACACACTGACTCTCACTGGGGTACGGGTCCAACACACACTGACTCTCACTGGGGTACAGGTCCCACATACACTGACTCTCACTGGGGTACGGGTCCAACACACACTGACTCTCACTGGGGTACAGGTCCCACACACACTGACTCTCACTGGGGTACATGTCCCACACACACTGACTCTCACTGGGGTACGGGTCCCACACTGACTCTCCCTGGGGTACGGGTCCCACACACACTGACTCTCACTGGGGTACGGGTCCCACACACACTGACTCTCACTGGTTTATGTGTCCCACACACACTGACTCTCACTGGGGTACAGTCCCACACACACTGACTCTCACTGGGGTACGGATCCCACACACACTGACTCTCACTGGGGTACAGGTCCCGCACACACTGACTCTCACTGGGGTACAGGTCCCACACACACTGACTCTCACTGGGGTACAGGTCCCACACACACTGACTCTCACTGTGGTACAGGCCCACACACACTGACTCTCACTGGGGTACAGTCCCACACACACTGACTCTCACTGGGGTACAGGTCCCACACACACTGACTCTCATTGGGGTACGGGTCCCACACACACTGACTCTCACTGGGGTACGGGTCCCACACACACTGACTCTCACTGGCTACAGTCCTACACACAGTGACTTTCACTGGGGTACGGGTCCCACACACACTGACTCTCACTGGGGTACAGTCCTACACACAGTGACTTTCACTGGGGTACGGATCCCACACACACTGACTCTCACTGGGGTACCTGTCCCACACACACTGACTCTCACAGGGGTATGGGTCCCACACACACTGATTCTCACTGGGGTTCTGGGTCCCACACACACTGACTTTCACTGGGGTACGGGTCCCACACACACTGACTCTCACTGGGGTACAGACCCAAACACACACTGACTCTCACTGGGGTACTGGTCCCACACACACTGACTCTCACAGGGGTACGGGTCCCACACACACTGATTCTCACTGGGGTACAGTCCCATACACACTGACTTTAACTGGGGTACGGGTCCCACACACACTGACTCTCACTGGGGTACAGGTCTCACACTCCCTGATTCTCACTGGGGTACGGGTCCCACAGAAACCGAGTATCACTGGGGTACGCTTCCCACACACACTGACTCTCACTGGAGTACAGTCCCACACACACTGACTTTCACTGGGCTACAGGTCCCACACACACTGACTCTCACTGGGGTACAGTCCCACACACACTGACTTTCACTGGGGTACGGTCCCACACAAACTGACTCTCACTGGGGTACAGGTCCCACACACACTGACTCTCACTGGGGTACGGGTCCCACACACATTGACTCTCACTGGGTTACAGGTCCCACACACACTGACTCTCACTGGGGTACAGGTCCCACACACACTGACTGTCACTGGGGTACAGGTCCCACACACATTGACTCTCACTGGGGTACGGGTCCCACACACACTGACTCTCACTGGGGTAAGGGTCCCACACACACTGACTCTCACTTGGTTATGGGTCCCACACCGACACTCTCTGGGGTACATGTCCCACACACATTGACTCTCACTCGGGTACGGGTACCACACACACAGACTCTCACTGGGGTACAGGTCCCACACACACTGACTCTCACTGGGGTACGGGTCCAACACACACTGACTCTCACTGGGGTACAGGTCCCACACACACTGACTCTCACTGGGGTACATGTCCCACACACACTGACTCTCACTGGGGTACGGGTCCCACACTGACTCTCCCTGGGGTATGGTTCCCACACACACTGACTCTCATTGGGGTACAGTCCCACACACACTGACTCTCACTGGGGTACGGGTACCACACACACTGACTCTCACTGGGGTACAGGTCTCACACTCCCTGATTCTCACTGGGGTACATGTCACGCACGCACTGACTCTTACTGGGGTACGGGTCCCACACACACTGACTCTCCCTGGGGTAAGGGTCCCACACACACTGACTCTCACTGGGACACGGGTCCCACACACACTGACTCTCACTGATGTACATGTCCCACACACACTGACTCTCACTGGTGTACGGATCCCACACACACTGACTCTCACTGGGGTACAGGTCCCACACACACTGACTCTCACTGGGGTACAGGTCCCACACACACTGACTCTCACTGGGGTACGGGTCCCACACACGCTGACTCTCACTGGGTTACGGATCCCACACACACTGACTCTCACTGGGGTACGGGTCCCACACACGCTGACTCTCATTGGGGTACGGGTCCCACACACACTGACTCTCACTGGGGTACAGGTCTCACATTCCCTGATTCTCACTGAGGTACAGTCCCACACACTCTGACTCTCACTGGGGTACAGGTCTCACACTCGCTGATTCTCACCGAGGTACATGTCACACACACACTGACAATCACTGGGGTGCGGATCCCACACACACTGACTCTCACTGGGGTACAGGTCCCGCACACACTGACTCTCACTGGGGTACAGGCACACACACACTGACTCTCACTGGGGTACAGTCCCACACACACTGACTCTCACTGGGGTACAGGTCCCAGACACACTGACTCTAACTGGGGTACGGGTCCAACACACACTGAGTCTCACTGGGGTACGGGTCCCACATACACTGACTCTCACTGGGGTACGGGTCCCACACACACTGACTCTCACTGGGGTACGGGTCCCACACACACTGACTCTCACTGGGGTATTTGTCCCACACACACTGACTCTCACAGGGTACGGGTCCCACACACACTGACACTCACTGGGGTACGGGTCCCACACACACTGACTCTCACTGGGGTACGGGTACCACACACACTGACTCTCACTGGGGTACGGGCACCACACACACTGACTCTCACTGGGGTACATGTCCCACACACACTGACTCTCACTGGGGTACAGGTCTCACACTCCCTGATTCTCACTGGGGTACATGTCCCACATACACTCACTCTCACTGAGGTAAGGGTCCCACACACAATGACTCTCACTGGGGTAAGGGTCCAACACACACTGACTCTCCCTGGGGTACATGTCCCACACACAATGACTCTCACTGGGGTAAGGGTCCCACACACAATGACTCTCACTGGGGTAAGGGTCCCACACACACTGACTCTCACTGATGTACATGTCCCACACACACTGACTCTCACTGGTGTACGGGTCCCACACTGACTCTCCCTGGGGTACGGGTCCCACACACACTGACTCTCCCTGGGGTACGGGTCCCACACACACAGACTCTCACTGGGGTACGGGTCCCACACACGCTGACTCTCACTGGGTTACGGATCCCACACACACTGACTCTCACTGGGGTACGGGTCCCACACACGCTGACTCTCACTGGGGTATGGGTCCCACACACACTGACTCTCACTGGGGTACAGGTCTCACACTCGCTGATTCTCACTGAGGTACATGTCACACACACACTGACTCTCACTGGGGTACATGTCCCACACACACTGACTCTCACTGGGTACGGGTCCCACACACACTGACTCTCACTGGGGTACAGGTCTCACACTCGCTGATTCTCACTGGGGTACATGTCACACACACACTGACTCTCCCTGGGGTACATGTCTCACACTCCCTGAGTCTCACTGGGGTACGGATCCCACACACACTGACTCTCACTGGGGTACAGGTCCCGCACACACTGACTCTCACTGGAGGAAAGGCCCACACACACTGACTCTCACTGGGGTACAGGTCCCACACACACTGACTCTCACTGGGGTACAGGTCCCACACACACTGCCTCTCACTGGGGTACGGGTCCCACACACACTGACTCTCACTGGGGTACGGGTCCCACACACACTGACTCTCACTGGGGTACGGGTCCCACACACACTGACTCTCACTGGGGTACGGGTCCCACACACACTGACTCTCACAGGGTACGGGTCCCACACACACTGACTCTCACTGGGGTACAGGTCCCACACACACTGCCTCTCACTGGGGTAAGGGTCCCACACACACTGACTCTCACTGGGGTACGGGTCCCACAGACACTGACTCTCACTGGGGTACGGGTCCCACACACACTGACTCTCACTGGGGTACAGGTCCCACACACACTCACTCTCACTGGGGTACGGGTCCCACACACACTGACTCTCACTGGGGTACGGGTCCCACACAAACTAACTCTCACTGGGGTACGGGTCCCACACACACTGACTCTCACTGGGGTACAGGTCACACACACACTGACTCTCACTGGGGTACACTCCCATACACACTGACTTTCACTGGGGTACGGGTCCCACACACACTGATTCTCACTGGGGTACGGGTCCCACACACACTGACTCTCACTGGGGTACGGGTCCCACACACACTGACTCTCACTGGGGTACGGGTCCCACACACACTGACTCTCACAGAGGTACAGTCCCACACACACTGACTCTCACTGGGGTACAGGTCTCACACTCCCCGATTCTCACTGGGGTACGGGTCCCACACACACTGACTCTCACTGGGGTACGGGTCCCACACACACTGACTCTCACTGGGGTACGGGTCCCACACACACTGACTCTCACAGAGGTACAGTCCCACACACACTGACTCTCACTGGGGTACAGGTCTCACACTCCCCGATTCTCACTGGGGTACGTGTCCCACACACACTGACTCTCACTGGGGTACGGGTCCCACACACACTGACTCTCACTGTATGTCGAGGAACCAACTAGGGGGGAGGCCATCTTAGACTGGGTGTTATGTAATGAGAAAGGGTTAATTAGCAATCTCGTTGTGCGAGGCCCCTTGGGGAAGAGTGACCATAATATGGTGGAATTCTGCATTAGGATGGAGAATGAAACAGTTAATTCAGAGACCATGGTCCAGAACTTAAAGAAGGCTAACTTTGAAGGTATGAGGCGTGAATTGGCTGAGATGGATTGGCGAATGATACTTAAGGGGTTGACTGTGGATGGGCAATGGCAGACATTTAGAGACCGCATGGATGAACTACAACAATTGTACATTCCTGTCTGGCATAGAAATAAAAAAGGGAAGGTGGCTCAACCGTGGCTATCAAGGGAAATCAGGGATAGTATTAAAGCCAAGGAAGTGGCATACAAATTGGCCAGAAATAGCAGCGAACCTGGGGACTGGGAGAAATTTAGAACTCAGCAGAGGAGGACAAAGGGTTTGATTAGGGCAGGGAAAATGGAGTATGAGAAGAAGCTTGCAGGGAACATTAAGACGGATTGCAAAACTTTCTATAGATATGTAAAGAGAAAAAGGTTAGTAAAGACAAACGTAGGTCCCCTGCAGTCAGAATCAGGGGAAGTCATAACGGGGAACAAAGAAATGGCGGACCAATTGAACAAGTACTTTGGTTCGGTATTCACGAAGGAGGACACGAACAACCTTCCGGTTATAAAAGGGGTCGGGGGGTCTAGTAAGGAGGAGGAACTGAGGGAAATCCTTATTAGCCGGGAAATTGTGTTGGGGAAATTGATGGGATTGAAGGCCGATAAATCCCCAGGGCCTGATGGACTGCATCCCAGAGTACTTAAGAAATAGTGGAAATAGGAAATAGTGGATGCGTTGACAGTCATTTTCCAACATTCCATTGACTCTGGATCAGTTCCTATGGAGTGGAGGGTAGCCAATGTAACCCCACTTTTTAAAAAAGGAGGGAGAGAGAAAACAGGGAATTATAGACCGGTCAGCCTGACATCGGTAGTGGGTAAAATGATGGAATCAATTATTAAGGATGTCATAGCAGTGCATTTGGAAAGAGGTGACATGATAGGTCCAAGTCAGCATGGATTTGTGAAAGGGAAATCATGCTTGACAAATCTTCTGGAATTTTTTGAGGATGTTTCCAGTAGAGTGGATAAGGGAGAACCAGTTGATGTGGTATATTTGGACTTTCAGAAGGCGTTCGACAAGGTCCCACACAAGAGATTGATGTGCAAAGTTAGAGCACATGGGATTGGGGGTAGTGTACTGACATGGATTGAGAACTGGTTGTCAGACAGGAAGCAAAGAGTAGGAGTAAATGGGTACTTTTCAGAATGGCAGGCAGTGACTAGTGGGGTACCGCAAGGTTCTGTGCTGGGGTCCCAGCTGTTTACACTGTACATTAATGATTTAGATGAGGGGATTAAATGTAGTATCTCCAAATTTGCGGATGACACTAAGTTGGGTGGCAGTGTGAGCTGCGAGGAGGATGCTGTGAGGCTGCAGAGCGACTTGGATAGGTTAGGTGAGTGGGCAAATGCATGTCAGATGAAGTATAATGTGGATAAATGTGAGGTTATCCACTTTGGTGGTAAAAACAGAGAGACAGACTATTATCTGAATGGTGACAGATTAGGAAAAGGGGAGGTGCAAAGAGACCTGGGTGTCATGGTACATCAGTCATTGAAGGTTGGCATGCAGGTGCAGCAGGCGGTTAAGAAAGCAAATGGCATGTTGGCCTTCATAGCAAGGGGATTTGAGTACAGGGGCAGGGAGGTGTTGCTACAGTTGTACAGGGCATTGGTGAGGCCACACCTGGAGTATTGTGTACAGTTTTGGTCTCCTAACCTGAGGAAGGACATTCTTGCTATTGAGGGAGTGCAGCGAAGGTTCACCAGACTGATTCCCGGGATGGCGGGACTGACCTATCAAGAAAGACTGGATCAACTGGGCTTGTATTCACTGGAGTTCAGAAGAATGAGAGGGGACCTCATAGAAACATATAAAATTCTGATGGGGTTAGACAGGTTAGATGCAGGAAGAATGTTCCCAATGTTGGGGAAGTCCAGAACCAGGGGTCACAGTCTAAGGATAAGGGGTAAGCCATTTAGGACCGAGATGCGGAGGAACTTCTTCACCCAGAGAGTGGTGAACCTGTGGAATTCTCTACCACAGAAAGTTGTTGAGGCCAATTCACTAAATATATTCAAAAAGGAGTTAGATGAGGTCCTTACTGCTAGGGGGATCAAGGGATATGGCGAGAAAGCAGGAATAGGGTACTGAAGTTGAATGTTCAGCCATGAACTCATTGAATGGCGGTGCAGGCTAGAAGGGCCGAATGGCCTACTCCTGCACCTATTTTCTATGTTTCTATGTTTCTATGTTTCTACACTGACTCTCGCTCGGGTATGGGTGTCACACATACTGACTCTCACTGGGGTACAGTCCTACAAACAGTGACTTTCAATGGGGTACGGGTCCCACACACACTGACTCTCACTGGGGTACGTGTCCCACACACACTGACTCTCACTCGGGTATGGGTGTCACACACACTGACTCTCACTGGGGTACAGTCCTACAAACAGTGACTTTCACTGGGGTACGGGTCCCACACACACTCACTCTCACTGGGGTACTGGTCCCACACACACTGACTCTCACTGGGGTACTGGTCCCACACACACTGACTCTCACAGGGGTACTGGTCCCACACACACTGACTCTGACAGGGGTACGGGTCCCACACACACTGACTCTCCCTGGGGTACATGTCCCACACACACTGACTCTCACTGGGGTACATGTCCCACACACACTGACTCTCACTGGGGTACGGGTCCCACACACACTGACTCTCATTGGGGTTCTGGATCCCACACACACTGACTCTCACTGGGGTACTGGTCCCACACACACTGACTCTCACTGGGGTTCTGGGTCCCACACACACTGACTCTCACTGGGGTACTGGTCCCACACACAATGACTCTCACTGAGGTACAGTCCCACACACACTGACTCTCACTGGGGTACATGTCCCACACACACTGACTCTCACTGGGGTACAGTCGCACACACACTGACTCTCACTGGGGTACGGGTCCCACACACACTGACTCTCACTGGGGTACAGTCCCACACCCATTGACTCTCACTGGGGTACATGTCCCACACACACTGACTCTCACTGGGGTACAGTCGCACACACACTGACTCTCACTGGGGTACTGTCCCACACACACTGACTCTCACTGAGGTACAGTCCCACACACACTGACTCTCACTGAGGTACAGTCCCACACACACCGACTCTCACTGGGGTACAGTCCCACACACACTGACTCTCACTGGGGTACAGGTCTCACACTCCCTGATTCTCACTGGGGTACAGGTCCCACACACACTGACTCTCACTGGAGTACAGTCCCACACACACTGACTCTCATTGGGGTAAGGGTCCCACACACAATGACTCTCACTGGGGTAAGGGTCCCACACACACTGACCTTCACTGGGGTACAGGTCCCACACACACTGACTCTCACTGGGGTACGGGTCTCACACACACTGACTCTCACTGGGTTACAGATCCCACACACACTGACTCTCACTGGGGTATGGGTCTCACACACACTGACTCTCACTGGGGTACAGTCCCACACGCACTGACTTTCACTGGGGTACGGGTCCCACACAGACTGACTCTCACTGGGGTACGGGTCCCACACACACTGACTCTCACTGGGGTACGGGTCCCACACACACTGACTCTCACTGGGGTACGGGTCCCACAAACACTGACTCTCACTGAGGTACAGTCCCACACACACTGACTCTCACTGGGGTACAGGTCTCACACTCCCGGATTATCACTGAGGTACAGTCCCACAAACACTGACTCTCACTGGGGTACGGGTCCCACACACACTGACTCTCACTGGGGTACTGGTCCCACACACACTGACTCTCACTGGGGTACTGGTCCCACACACACTGACTCTCACAGGGGTACTGGTCCCGCACACACTGACTCTCACAGGGGTACGGGTCCCACACACACTGACTCTCCCTGGGGTACATGTCCCACACACACTGACTCTCACTGGGGTACATGTCCCACACACACTGACTCTCACTGGGGTACGGGTCCCACACACACTGACTCTCACTGGGGTTCTGGGTGCCACACACACTGACTCTCACTGGGGTTCTGGGTCCCACACACACTGACTCTCACTGGGGTACTGGTCCCACACACACTGACTCTCACTGAGGTACAGTCCCACACACACTGACTCTCACTGGGGTGCATGTCCCACACACACTGACTCTCACTGGGATACAGTCACACTCACACTGACTCTCACTGGGGTACAGTCCCACACACACTGACTCTCACTGGGGTACATGTCCCACACACACTGACTCTCACTGTGTTACAGTCGCACACACACTGACTCTCACTGAGGTACAGTCCCACACACACTGACTCTCACTGAGGTACAGTCCCACACACACCGACTCTCACTGGGGTACAGTCCCACACACACTGACTCTCACTGCGGTACAGGTCGCACAATCCCTGATTCTCACTGGGGTACGGGTCCCACAGAATCCGAGTATCACTGGGGTACGCTTCCCATACAAACTGACTCTCACTGGGGTACAGGTCCCACACACACTGACTCTCACTGGAGTACAGTCCCACACACACTGACTTTCACTGGGGTACAGGTCCCACACACACTGACTCTCTCTGGAGTACAGTCCCACACACACTGACTCTCACTGGGGTACATGTCCCACACACACTGACTCTCACTCGGGTATGGGACCCACACACTGACTCTCACTGGGGTACGGGTCCCACACATACTGACTCTCATTGGGGTACGGGTCCCACACACACTGACTCTCACTGGGGTACGTGGCGCACACACACTGACTCTCACTGGGGTATGGGTCCCACACACACTGACACTCACTGGGGTACAGGTCCCACACACACTGACTCTCACTGGGGTACATGTCCCACACACACTGACTCTCACTGGGGTATGGGTCCCACACTGACTCTCCCTGGGGTACGGGTCCCACACACACTGACTCTCACTGGGGTACAGTCCCACACACACTGACTCTCACTGGGGTACATGTCCTACACACACTGACTCTCACTGGGGTACAGGTCTCACACTCCCTGATTCTCACTGGGGTACATAAATCACACACGCACTGACTCTCACTGGGGTACGGGTCCCACACACACTGACTCTCACTGGGGTACGGGTCCCACACACACTGACTCTCACTGGGGTAAGGGTCCCACACACACTGACTCTCACTGGGGTACATGTCACGCACGCACTGACTCTCACTGGGGTACGTGTCACACACACATTGACTCTCACTGGTGTACGGGTCCCACACACACTGACTCTCACTGGGGTATGGGTCCCACACACACTGACTCTCACTGGGGTAAGGGTCCCACACACAATGACTCTCACTGGGGTAAGGGTCCCACACACGCTGACTCTCACTGGGGTACGGGTCCCACACACACTGACTCTCACTGATGTACATGTCCCACACACACTGACTCTCACTGGTGTATGGGTCCCACACTGACTCTCCCTGGGGTACGGGTCCCACACACACTGACTCTCACTGGGGTACAGTCCCACACACACTGACTCTCACTGGTTTATGGGTCCCACACACACTGACTCTCACTGGGGTACGGGTCCCACACACACTGACTCTCGCTGGGGTACAGGTCTCACACTCCCTGATTCTCACTGGGGTACACGTCACACAGACACTGACTCTCACTGGGGTACGTGTCCCACACACATTGACTCTCACTGGGGTACGGGTCCCACACACACTGACTCTCCCTGGGGTACATGTACCACACACACTGACTCTCACTGGGGTAAGGGTCCCACACACAATGACTCTCACTGAGGTAAGGGTCCCATACACACTGACTCACACTGGGGTACGGGTCTCACACACACTGACTCTCACTGGGTTACGGATCCCACACACACTAACTCTCACTGGGGTACGGGTCCCACACACGCTGACACTCACTGGGGTACGGGTCCCACACACACTGACTCTCACTGGGGTACGAGTCCCACACACACCGACTCTCACTGGGGTACAGTCGCACACACACTGACTCTCACTGAGGTACAGTCCCACACACACCGACTCTCACTGGGGTACAGTCCCACACACACTGACTCTCACTGGGGTACAGGTCTCACACTCCCTGATTCTCACTGGGGTACGGGTCCCACAGAATCCGAGTATCACTGGGGTACGCTTCCCACACACACTGACTCTCACTGGGGTACAGTCCCACACACACTGACTCTCACTGGGGTACAGTCCCACACACACTGACTCTCACTGGGGTACGCTTCCCACACACACTGACTCTCACTGGGGTACAGTTCCCACACACACTGACTCTCACTGGAGTACAGTCCCACACACACTGACTTTCACTGGGGTACAGGTCCCACACACACTGACTCTCACTGGAGTACAGTCCCACACACACTGACTCTCACTGGGGTACAGTCCCACACACACTGACTCTCACTGGGGTACATGTCCTACACACACTGACTCTCACTGGGGTACAGGTCTCACACTCCCTGATTCTCACTGGGGTACATGTCACGCACGCACTGACTCTCACTGGGGTACGGGTCCCACACACACTGACTCTCACTGGGGTACGGGTCCCACACACACTGACTCTCACTGGGGTAAGGGTCACACACACACTGACTCTCACTGGGGTACGGGTCCCACACACATTGACTCTCACTGGGGTACATGTCACGCACGCACTGACTCTCACTGGGGTACGTGTCCCACACACATTGACTCTCACTCGGGTACGGGTCCCACACACACTGACTCTCACTGGGGTATGGGTCCCACACACACTGACTCTCCCTGGGGTACATGTCCCACACACACTGACTCTCACTGGGGTAAGGGTCCCACACACAATGACTCTCACTGGGGTAAGGGTCCCACACACGCTGACTCTCACTGGGGTACGGGTCCCACACACACTGACTCTCACTGATGTACATGTCCCACACACATTGACTCTCACTGGTGTATGGGTCCCACACTGACTCTCCCTGGGGTACGGGTCCCACACACACTGACTCTCACTGGGGTACAGTCCCACACACACTGACTCTCACTGGTTTATGGGTCCCACACACACTGACTCTCACTGGGGTACGGGTCCCACACACACTGACTCTCGCTGGGGTACAGGTCTCACACTCCCTGATTCTCACTGGGGTACACGTCACACACACACTGACTCTCACTGGGGTACGTGTCCCACACACATTGACTCTCACTGGGGTACGGGTCCCACACACACTGACTCTCCCTGGGGTACATGTACCACACACACTGAGTCTCACTGGGGTAAGGGTCCCACACACAATGACTCTCACTGAGGTAAGGGTCCCATACACACTGACTCACACTGGGGTACGGGTCTCACACACACTGACTCTCACTGGGTTACGGATCCCACACACACTGACTCTCACTGGGGTACGGGTCCCACACACGCTGACACTCACTGGGGTACGGGTCCCACACACACTGACTCTCACTGGGGTACGAGTCCCACACACACTCACTCTCACTGGGGTACATGTCCCACACACACTGACTCTCACTGGGGTACAGTCGCACACACACTGACTCTCACTGAGGTACAGTCCCACACACACTGACTCTCACTGAGGTGCAGTCCCACACACACCGACTCTCACTGGGGTACAGTCCCACACACACTGACTCTCACTGGGGTACAGGTCTCACACTCCCTGATTCTCACTGGGGTACGGGTCCCACAGAATCCGAGTATCACTGGGGTACGCTTCCCACACACACTGACTCTCACTGGGGTACAGTTCCCACACACACTGACTCTCACTGGAGTACAGTCCCACACACACTGACTTTCACTTGGGTACAGGTCCCACACACACTGACTCTCACTGGAGTACAGTCCCACACACACTGACTCTCACTGGGGTACATGTCCCACACACACTGACTCTCACTCGGGTATGGGACCCACACACTGACGCTCACTTGGGTACGGGTCCCACACATACTGACTCTCACTGGGGTACGGGTCCCACACACACTGACTCTCATTGGGGTACGGGTCCGACACACACTGACTCTCACTGGGGTACGTGTCGCACACACACTGACTCTCACTGGGGTATGGGTCCCACACACACTGACACTCACTGTGGTACAGGTCCCACACACACTGACTCTCACTGGGGTACATGTCCCACACACACTGACTCTCACTGGGGTATGGGTCCCACACTGACTCTCCCTGGGGTACGGGTCCCACACACACTGACTCTCACTGGGGTACAGTCGCACACACACTGACTCTCACTGGGGTACATGTCTTACACACACTGACTCTCACTGGGGTACAGGTCTCACACTCCCTGATTCTCACTGGGGTACGGGTCCCACACACACTGACTCTCACTGGATAAGGGTCCCACACACACTGACTCTCACTGGGGTGCGGGTCCCACAAACATTGACTCTCACTGGGGTACATGTCACGCACGCACTGACTCTCACTGATGTACATGTCCCACACACACTGAATTTCACTGGTTTATGGGTCCCACACACACTGACTCTCACTGGGGTACGGGTCCCACACACGCTGACTCTCACTGGGGTACGGGTCCCACACACACTGACTCTCACTGGGGTAAAGGTCCCACACACACTGACTCTCACTGGGGTACAGTCCCACACACACTGAATTTCACTGGGGTACGGGTCCCACACACACTGACTCTCATTGGGGTATGGCTCTTACACACACTGACTCTCACTGGGGTACAGTCCCATACACACTGACTCTCACTGGGGTACGGTTCCCACACACACTGACTCACACTGGGGTACAGGTCCCACACACACTGACTCTCACTGGGTTACGGGTCTCACACACACTGACTCTCACAGGGGTACAGTCCCACACACACTGACTCTCACTGGGGTACAGTCCCACACACACTGACTCTCACTGGGGTACATGTCCCACACAAACTGACTCTCACTGGGGTACAGTCGCACACACACTGACTCTCACTGAGGTACAGTCCCACACACACTGACTCTCACTGAGGTACAGTCCCACACACACCGACTCTCACTGGGGTACAGTCCCACACACACTGACTCTCACTGGGGTACAGGTCTCACACTCCCTGATTCTCACTGGGGTACGGGTCCCACAGAATCCGAGTATCACTGGGGTACGCTTCCCACACACACTGACTCTCACTGGGGTACAGGTCCCACACACACTGACTCTCACTGGAGTACAGTCCCACACACACTGACTTTCACTGGGGTACAGGTCCCACACACACTGACTCTCACTGGAGTACAGTCCCACACACACTGACTCTCACTGGGGTACATGTTCCACACACACTGACTCTCACTCGGGTACGTGTCCCACACACACTGACTCTCATTGGGGTATGGGTCCCACGCACACTGACTCTCACTGGGGTATGGGTCTCACACACACTGACTCTCACTGGGGTACAGTCCCACACACACTGAATTTCACTGGGGTACGGGTCCCACACACACTGACTCTCATTGGGGTATGGCTCTTACACACACTGACTCTCACTGGGGTACAGTCCCATACACACTGACTTTCACTGGGGTACGGGTCCCACACACACTGACTCTCACTGGGGTACGGGTCCCACACACACTGACTCTCACTAGGGTACGTGTCCCACACACATTGACTCTCACTGGGGTACGGGTCCCACACACACTAACTCTCCCTGGGGTACATGTCCCACACACACTGACTCTCACTGGGGTACGGGTCCCACACACACTGACTCTCACTGGGGTACATGTCCCACACACACTGACTCTCACTGGGGTAAGGGTCCCACACACACTGACTCTGACTGGGATACAGGTCCCACACACACTGACTCACACTGGGGTACGGGTCTCACACACACTGACTCTCACTGGGTTACAGATCCCACACACACTGACTCTCACTGGGGTATGGGTCCCACACACACTGACTCTCACTCGGGTACGGGACCCACACACACTGATTCTCACTGGGGTACAGTCCCACACACACTGACTCTCACTGGGGTACGGGTCCCACACACACTGAATCTCACTGGGGTACGGGTCCCACACACACTGACTCTCACTGGGGTACGGGTCCCACACACACTGACTCTCACTGGGGTACAGGTCCCACACACACTGACTCTCACTGGGGTACGGGTCCCACACACACTGACTCTCACTGGGATACGGGTCCCACACACACTGACTCTCACTGGGGTACGGGTCCCACACACACTGACTCTCACTGGGGTACGGGTCACACACTCACTGACTCTCACTGGGGTACGGGTCCCACTCACACTGACTCTCACTGGGGTACGGGTCCCACACACACTGACTCTCACTGGGGAACGGGTCCCACACACACTGACTCTCACTGGGGCTACGAGTCCCACACACACCGACTCTCACTGGGGTACAATCCCACACACACTGACTCTCACTGGTTTATGTGTCCCACACACACTGACTCTCACTGGGGTACGGGTACCACACACACTGACTCTCACTGGGGTACATGTCCTACACACACTGACTCTCACTGGGGTACAGGTCTCACACTCCCTGATTCTCACTGGGGTACATGTCACGCACGCACTGACTCTCACTGGGGTACGTGTCCCACACACACTGACTCTCACTGGGGTACGGGTACCACACACACTGACTCTCGCTGGGGTACATGTCCCACACACACTGACTCTCACTGGGGTACGTGTCCCACACACATTGACTCTCACTGGGGTACGGGTCCCACACACACTGACTCTCCCTGGGGTACATGTCCCACACACACTGACTCTCACTGGGGTAAGGGTCCCACACACAATGACTCTCACTGAGGTAAGGGTCCCACACACACTGACTCTCACTGGGGTACAGGTCCCACACACACTGACTCACACTGGGGTACGGGTCTCACACACATTGACTCTCACTGGGTTACAGATCCCACACACACTGACTCTCACTGGGGTACGGGTCCCACACACGCTGACTCTCACTGGGTTACGGATCCCACACACACTGACTCTCACTGGGGTACGGGTCCCACACACGCTGACTCTCACTGGGGTACGGGTCCCACACACACTGACTCTCACTGGGGTAAGGGTCCCACACACACTGACTCTCAGTGGGGTATGGATCCCACACACACTGACTCTCACTGGGGTATGGGTCTCACACACACTGATTCTCACTGGGGTACAGTCCCACACACACTGAATTTCACTGGGGTACGGGTCCCACACACACTGACTCTCACTGGGGTGCAGTCCCACACACACTGACTCTCACTGGGGTACAGGTCCCACACACACTGACTCTCACTGGGGTGCAGTCCCACACACACTGTCTCTCACTGGGGTACGGGTCCCACACACACTGACTCTCACTGGGGTACGGGTCCCACACACACTGACTCTCACTGGGGTACGTGTCCCACACACGCTGACTCTCACTGGGGTACGGGTACCACACACACTGACTCTCACTGGGGTAAGGGTCCCACACACACTGACTCTCAGTGGGGTATGGATCCCACACACACTGACTCTCACTGGGGTATGGGTCTCACACACACTGATTCTCACTGGGGTACAGTCCCACACACACTGAATTTCACTGGGGTACGGGTCCCACACACACTGACTCTCACTGGGGTGCAGTCCCACACACACTGACTCTCACTGGGGTACGGGTCCCACACACACTTACTCTCACTGGGGTACGGGTCCCACACACACTTACTCTCACTGGGGTACGGGTACCACACACACTGACTCTCACTGGGGTACGGGTCCCACACACACTGACTCTCACTGGGGTACGGGTCCCACACACACTGACTCGCACTGGGGTACAGGTCCCACACACACTGACTCTCACTGGGGTGCAGTCCCACACACACTGACTCTCACTGGGGTACGGGTCCCACACACACTGACTCTCACTGGGGTACGGGTCCCACACACACTGACTCTCACTGGGGTACGTGTCCCACACACGCTGACTCTCACTGGGGTACGGGTCCCACACACACTGACTCTCACTGGGGTAAGGGTCCCACACACACTGACTCTCAGTGGGGTATGGATCCCACACACACTGACTCTCACTGGGGTATGGGTCTCACACACACTGATTCTCACTGGGGTACAGTCCCACACACACTGAATTTCACTGGGGTACGGGTCCCACACACACTGACTCTCACTGGGGTGCAGTCCCACACACACTGACTCTCACTGGGGTACGGGTCCCACACACACTTACTCTCACTGGGGTACGGGTCCCACACACACTTACTCTCACTGGGGTACGGGTACCACACACTCTGACTCTCACTGGGGTACGGGTCCCACACACACTGACTCTCACTGGGGTACGGGTCCCACCCACACTGACTCTCACTGGGTTACGGGTCCCACACACACTGACTCTCACTGGGGTACGGGTCCCACACACACTGACTCTCACTGGGGTACGAGTCCCACACTAACTTTTCCTGGGGTACATGTCACACATACACTGTCTCTCACTGGGGTACGGGGCCCACGTTTACGAGGTTACAGAGATCTCAGCAGGTTGTAGGGCTGGAGGAGGACCCCAGGAGGGGATCGAGTCTGTCACCTCAGTTTTTACATCTTCTTGAAATATATGAAGCGAGTTTGGACTGAAGAGCTGATCTTACAGAGCGAGACTTGTTGGAGTTGAACTGTATTGGGCTGTTCAGACAATCATAGAACGGTTCCAGCACACAATAATGTCATTTGGCCCGTCTCTCAGCTTGTCCCACTCCCCTGCCCTTTCCCCATAGCCCTGAAAATCTTTTTCCTTCAGCAACTTATCCAACTCCCTTTATACTTCTCTTGCTTGTTTACAAATCCCTCCATGGCCCTCGCCCCTCCCTATCTCTGTAATCTCCTCCAGCCCCACAACCCCCCGAGATGTCTGCACTCCTCTAATTCTGCCCCCCTGACCATCCCTGATTATAATCGCTCCACCATCGGTGGCCGTGCCTTCTGTTGCCTGGGCCCCAAGCTCTGGAACTCCCTCCCTGAACCTCTCCGCCTCTCTACCTCTCTCTCCTCCTTCAGGACGCTCCTTAAAACCTACCTCTTTGACCAAGCATCTGCCCTCATTTTTTCTTGTGTGGTCCGGGGGGGCTCTAATTGATTTGTTTTGTCTTAAAACGCTCCTGTTGAAGCATCTTGGGATTTTTCATTACGTTATCGTCATCATAGGCAATCCCTCGGAATCGAGGAAGACTTGCTTCCACTCTTAAAAATGAGTCCTTAGGTGGCTGAACAGTCCAATATGAGAGCCGCAGAGGAGGAGAGATCGTCGTTGAGGGAAGGGGAGGGTGGGACTGGTTTGCCGCACGCTCCTTCCGCTGCCTGCGCTTGGTTTCTGCGCGCTCTCGGCGACGAGACTCGAGGTGCTCAGCGCCCTCCCGGATGCACTTCCTCCACTTAGCGCGGGACTGGTCTTTGGGCCCAGGGACTCCCAGGTGTCGGTGGGGATGTTGCACTTTATCAGGGGAGGCTTTGAGGGTGGTCCCTTGTAACGTTTCCACTGCCCACCTGGGTCTCACTTGCCGTGAAGGAGTTCCGAGTAGAGCGCTCGCTTTAGAAACATAGAAACATAGAAAATAGGTGCAGGAGCAGGCCATTCAGCCCTTCGAGCCTGCACCGCCATTCAATAGGTTCATGGCTGAACATGCAACTTCAGTACCCCATTCCTGCTTTCTCGCCATAACCCCTTGATCCCCCGAGTAGTAAGGACTACATCTAACTCCTTTTTGAATATATTTAGTGAATTGGCCTCAACAACTTTCTGTGGTAGAGAATTCCACAGGTTCACCACTCTCTGGGTGAAGAAGTTTCTCCTCATCTCGGTCCTAAATGGCTTACCCCTTCTCCTTAGACTGTGTCCCCTGGTTCTGGACTTCCCCAACATTGGGAACAATCTTCCTGCATCCAACCTGTCTAAACCCGTCAGAATTTTAAACGTTTCTATGAGGTCCCCTCTCATTCTTCTGAACTCCAGTGAATACAAGGCCCAGTTGATCCAGTCTTTCTTGATAGGTCAGTCCCGCCATCCCGGGAATCAGTCTGGTGAACCTTCGCTGCACTCCCTCAATAGCAAGAACGTCCTTCCTCAAGTTAGGAGACCAAAACTGTACACAATACTCCAGGTGTGGCCTCACCAAGGCCCTGTACACCTGTAGCAACACCTCCCTGCCCCTGTCCTCAAATCCCCTCGCTATGAAGGCCAACATGCCATTTGCTTTCTTAACCGCCTGCTGCCCCTGCAGGCCAACCTTCAATGACTGATGTACCACGACACCCAGGTCAGGCCTGCGGACTACGTGGCCCGCCCAGCGGAGCTGATCGAGTGTGGTCAGCGCTCCGACACTGGGGACGTTGGGCGCCCTACAAATGCGGTGTGTCGGCGGCGGCAACTGCTGT
Organism: Pristiophorus japonicus; assembly: GCF_044704955.1. Taxonomy (NCBI): domain Eukaryota; kingdom Metazoa; phylum Chordata; class Chondrichthyes; family Pristiophoridae; genus Pristiophorus; species Pristiophorus japonicus. Next base: position 4,830,844 of record NC_091999.1, read on the forward strand.
CTCAACCAGTTCCTCATCGCACCGTCCTGGTTGCATTGCCTCGAGGCGGTCCGGGCGAGGCCTGACCCTGGAAGGGCGGCTACGGGGCGGACTGCAGCTCATCGCCGGTCCGCCGGGCCTGGTGCGGAGGGGGTTAAAGATCCACCCTGCAAGTTTGTTCAAGCCGTCACCAAGCGCCAGGAAAGGTCGCTTGGCATTTGGCAAAAAAACGAGACATTTGTTCGAGGCTTACCTCTTAAGTGGTCGCCTGTGACAACCCGACAGGAAGTGCGGCCCGAGTTGGTTCATTAGTTGGCCCCCCTGAGGCCTGTGTTCGGGTGCTTCAAACGTCAGAGATGCAATTACCGCAGCCCTTGCAAAGCCGCTAATAATGAGCCCCTTGTCACGGCATTAAATATTAACTCTGCCTCATTCGAAAGATCGACAAGCCTTCAGAATCAGTCCGGGCTGGGCAAGGCCTTCGAAAGAAAGATTTTCATTCGCAGAACCTTTCACAACCGCCGGGCATCTCATCGAAACATCGACAATAGCAGCAGGAGCGGGCCATTCGGCCCCTCGAGTCTGCACCGCCATTCAATATGATCATGGCTGATCCTCTATCTCAACGCCATACTCCCGCTTTTCTCCCCAGACCCCTTGATACCCTTTGTGTCTAGAAATCTATCTCTCTCCCTCTTAAATATATTCAGTGACTCAGCCTCCACAGCCTTCTGTGGGCGAGAATTCCACAGGTTCACCTCCCTCCGAGTGAAAACATGTCTCCTCATCTCGCTCCTAAATTTCCCTACCCCGTATCCTAGGACTGTGACCACCCCCAGCCCGGGGAAAACCTCCTCCCCGTATCCAGTCTATGCAATCCCGTCAGAATTTTAGACGTTTCAATGAGATCCCCTCTCATTCTTCTAAACTCTCGTGAATACAGGCCCAGTCGCAAAGCGCTTTACAGCCAATGAAGTACTTTTGGAGTGTCGTCATTGTTGGGAAATGAGCATAATGTGATAAAAAAATTTGACACCGAGCCGAATAAGGAAAAATTAGGGTAGATAATAAAAAACTTGGTCACAGAGGTGGGTTTTAAGGAGCGTCTTGAAGGAGGAGAGAGAGGTAGAGAGGTGGAGAGGTTCAGGGAGGGAGTTCCAGAGCTTGGGGCCCAGGCAACAGAAGGCACGGACACCGATGGTGGAGCAATTATAATCAGGGATGGTCAGGGGGGCAGAATTAGAGGAGCGAAGACATCTCGGGGGATTGTGGGGCTGGAGGAGGTTACAGAGATAGGGAGGTGCGAGGGCCATGGAGGGATTTGTAAACAAGGATGACAATTTTGAAATTGAGGTGTTGCTTAACCGGGAGCCAATGTAGGTCAGCGAGCTCAGGGGGTGATGGGTGAGCGGGACTCGGTGCGAGTTAGGACACGGGGCAGTGAGCACAGGGGGTGATGGGTGAGCGGGACTGGGTGCGAGTTAGGACATGGGGCAGCGAGCACAGGGGGTCATGGGTGAGGGGGACTCGGTGCAAGTTAGGACACGGGGTCAGGGAGCACAGTGGGTGATGGGTGAGCGGGACTCGGTGCGAGTTAGGACACGGGGCAGCAAGCACAGGGGGTGATGGGTGAGCGGGACTGGGTGCGAGTTAGGACATGGGGCAGCGAGCACAGGGGGTCATGGGTGAGGGGGACTCGGTGTGAGTTAGGACACGGGGGCAGCGAGCACAGGGGGTGATGGGTGAGCGGGACTCGGTGCGAGTTAGGACATGGGGCAGCGAGCACAGGGGGTCATGGGTGAGGGGGACTCGGTGCGAGTTAGGACATGGGGCAGCGAGCACAGGGGGTCATGGGTGAGGGGGTCTCGGTGCGAGTTAGGACACGGGGGCAGCGAGCACAGGGGGTGATGGGTGAGCGGGACTCGGTGCGAGTTAGGACATGGGGCAGCGAGCACAGGGGGTCATGGGTGAGGGGGACTCGGTGCGAGTTAGGACACGGGGCAGCAAGCACAGGGGGTGATGGGTGAGCGGGACTTGGTGCGAGTTAGGACACGGGGCAGTGAGCATAGGGGGTGATGGGTGAGCGGGACTTGGTGCGAGTTAGGACACGGGGCAGTGAGCACAGGGGGTGATGGGTGAGTGGGACTCGGTGTGAGTTAGGACACGGGGCAGCAAGCACAGGGGGTGATGGGTGAGCGGGACTTGGTGCGAGTTAGGACACGGTGCAGCAAGCACAGGGGGTGATGGGTGAGCGGGACTCGGTGCGAGTTAGGACACGGGGCAGAGAGCACAGTGGGTGATGGGTGAGCGGGACTTGGTGCGAGTTAGGACACGGGGCAGCAAGCACAGGGGATGATGGGTGAGCGGGACTCGGTGCGAGTTAGGACACGGGGGCAGCGAGCACATGGGGTGATGGGTGAGCGGGACTCGGTGCGAGTTAGGACACGGGGCAGCGAGCACAGGGGGTGATGGGTGAGCGGGACTCGGTGCGAGTTAGGACACGGGGCAGCGAGCACAGTGGGCGATGGGTGAGCGGGACTTGGTGCGAGTTAGGACACGGGGGCAGCGAGCACAGGGGGTGATGGGTGAGCGGGACTGGGTGCGAGTTAGGACACGGGGCAGCGAGCACAGGGGGTGATGGGTGAGCGGGACTCGGTGCGAGTTAGGACATGGGGCAGCGAGCACAGTGGGTGATGGGTGAGCGGGACTCGGTGTGAGTTAGGACATGGGGCAGCGAGCACAGGGGGTGATGGGTGAGCGGGACTCGGTGCGAGTAAGGACACGGGGGCAGCGAGCACAGGGGGTGATGGGTGAGCGGGACTCGGTGCGAGTTAGGACACGGGGCAGCGAGCACAGGGGGTGATGGGTGAGCGGGACTCGGTGCGAGTTAGGACACGGGGCAGCAAGCACAGGGGGTGATGGGTGAGCGGGACTTGGTGCGAGTTAGGACACGGTGCAGCAAGCACAGGGGGTGATGGGTGAGCGGGACTCGGTGCGAGTTAGGACACGGGGCAGAGAGCACAGTGGGTGATGGGTGAGCGGGACTTGGTGCGAGTTAGGACACGGGGCAGCAAGCACAGGGGATGATGGGTGAGCGGGACTCGGTGCGAGTTAGGACACGGGGGCAGCGAGCACATGGGGTGATGGGTGAGCGGGACTCGGTGCGAGTTAGGACACGGGGCAGCGAGCACAGGGGGTGATGGGTGAGCGGGACTCGGTGCGAGTTAGGACACGGGGCAGCGAGCACAGTGGGCGATGGGTGAGCGGGACTTGGTGCGAGTTAGGACACGGGGGCAGCGAGCACAGGGGGTGATGGGTGAGCGGGACTGGGTGCGAGTTAGGACACGGGGCAGCGAGCACAGGGGGTGATGGGTGAGCGGGACTCGGTGCGAGTTAGGACATGGGGCAGCGAGCACAGTGGGTGATGGGTGAGCGGGACTCGGTGTGAGTTAGGACATGGGGCAGCGAGCACAGGGGGTGATGGGTGAGCGGGACTCGGTGCGAGTAAGGACACGGGGGCAGCGAGCACAGGGGGTGATGGGTGAGCGGGACTCGGTGCGAGTTAGGACACGGGGCAGCGAGCACAGGGGGTGATGGGTGAGCGGGACTCGGTGCGAGTTAGGACACGGGGCAGCGAGCACAGTGGGTGATGGGTGAGTGGGACTGGGTGAGAGTTAGGACACGGGGGCAGCGAGCACAGGGGGTGATGGGTGAGCGGTACTCGGTGCGAGTTAGGACACGGGGCAGCGAGCACAGTGGGTGATGGGTGAGCGGGACTCGGTGCGAGTTCGGACACGGGTCAGCGAGCACAGCGGGGTGATGGGTGAGCGGGACTCGGTGCGAGTTAGGACACGGGGCAGCCGAGTTTTGGATCAAATCTCGGGTAGAATGTGGGAGGCCAGCCAGGAGTGTGTCGGAGTCGTCAAGTCTGCAGGTAACACAGGCATGGGTGAGGGCTTCAGCAGCGGATGAGCTGAGGCAGGGGCGGAGATGGGCGATGTCACGGAGGTGGTAATAGGCGGTTTTAGTTACGCCGCGGATCTGTGGAGTCGTTAGAGCAGAGAAGGTTGAGAGGAGATTTGACAGAGGTGCTTGTTATGTTCAGAGTAACTCCACGTGGCAGTGTTGTAAGCTCAAACCATTATGTCCTTGGTCTCTTTAATGTAACTCCAGAGTGAGGAAGCAGCCTGGTGGATTGCCTTCTGTACCTGCTTACCCAGTGTGCAGAGGTGACCCTTAGGTCTCCCACGAGTCTTATACATTGGTGAGGTTTGCATACATAACATCACTCCCCCCCCTCCAAAGTCTTAGATACAACTTATTTACAGGTTGAGGCGATCTGGGGCTCTGCGTTCCCGGGTTGATCGCCTGAGTTGAAGTCCTGGAATGGGTGAGTTGGTTGGATCAATGCTGCACTGCAGTGCGGCTGGTCTGATCGGACTGGCGGGCATGGTGGGTTCATCCTCGTGGTTGACCGCGAGGTCGATTGCTGGCTGGGCGTGTGTGTGGGGGGAATCAGTGACGGTAATGTCCTCTTCAAACTGTTCCTGGTTGTCCGTGAACCGCAGTTTGGTCTGATCCAGGTGCTCCCGGCACGTTGGCCCGTTCAACAGTTTGACAGCAAACACCCCATTCCCCTCCTTGGCTGAGACAGTGCCAGCGACCCATTTGGGAGCGTGACCGTAATTGAGAGCAAACGGCGGGTCATTAACCTCAATGTCACGCGTGATACAGCCGCGTGATCGTGGTACACGTTATGCCAGTGACGCCGGGTCTCTGCGTGATCATTGAGATCCGGGTGGACTAAGGAGAGCCTGGTTTTGAGTGCTCTCTTCATTAACACTTCTGCCGGGGGGGATCTCCGGTGAGTGAGTGGGGGTGCATCCGGTAGCTGAGCAGGACCCTGGATAACCGGGTCTGCAGGGAACCATCCGTTATGCGTTTCAAGCTCTGCTTGATGGTTTGGACTGCCCGTTCCGCTTGACCATTGGATGCGGGCTTAAACGGCGCAGACCTGACATGCTTGATGCCATTGCGGGTCATGAACTCGTTGAATTCCGAGCTGGTGAAACACGGCCCATTGTCACTAACAAGGACGTCGGGCAAACCATGGGTGGCGAACATGGTCCTGAGGCTCTCAATGGTGGCAGTGGACGTACATGACGACATTTATTGTACATTCAATCCATTTAGAGTAAGTGTCCACTGCTACTAGGAATATCTTTCCTGGAAAGGAGCCAGTGAAATCTACGTGGACCCTGGACCACGGTCTGGAGGGCCATGACCACGGACTCAGTGGGGCCTCCCTGGGTGCGTTGCTCAACTGCGAGCAAGTGCTACATTGGTGTAGGCATGACTCCAATTCCGAGTCAATGCCGGGCCACCAAACGTGCGACCTGGCGATAGCCTTCATCATGACTATGCCTGGGTGGGTACTGTGTCGGTCGCGTATAAACGTTGCCCTGCCTTCTTTTGGCAAAACCACGCGACTCCCCCAGAGGAGACAATCCGATTGGATGGACAATTTGTCCTTGCGTCGGTGGAACAGCTTCACTTCATCTTGCATTTCCCCGGGAACTGCCGACCAGCTCCCATTAAGGACGCAGTTTTTTTTTACTAGTGATAGCACGGGGTCCTGGCTAGTCCAGGCCCTGATCTGGCGAGCCCGTGACGGGTGACCCCCCCCCTCGCTCTCAAAAGTATCCATTACCCCAAGCAAGTCTGCGGGCTCGCGCCATTTCCACCCCGGTGGTGGGCAATGGCAGCCGGCTGAGGGCGTCAGCGCAGTTCTCCGTGCCTGGTCTGTGACCGATTACATCGTCGTACGCAGACAACGTTAGTGCCCATCTTTGGATGCGGGACGAAGCCTCGGTGTTGAGACCTTTGCTTTCTGAGAGCAGTGAAGTAAGCGGTTTGTGGCCGGTTTCGAGCTTGAACCGGAGACCAAATCGGTGCATTTTCTTAACCCCGTATACACATGCCAACTGTTGTGTCGGTAAACACTCTAGTAATTATTCCACGAGGTAAGGCATTGTACTTGAACTGTGGTGACCTTAGGCCATTTCTTGCAGCTCCTGAACGAGGGTGCAGTAAGGTGGGCTCACTTTTATACCTGGTTACCTGCAGTGTGCAGGCGACCCCTAGGTCTGCACCAGTTGTACCCTCTGGTGGTACAGGCGTAGTGCATACAGTGTGAAGGTACATTCAGTGGTCTTATGTGACTGCACATTGAGTGTACAGGGTATATACATATATTATACATAAACATCACTCTCCCCTAAGTCTTGTGCCACTGGCCTTTGCATTGTGTGCTCTGGCCCTCGACTTGAATGCGCAAAGCCCGTGCACCTTGTCTGTGGTTTGGCCTGGCTCTCTCCCTGTTGACCCCCAAGACCTTATTGCCACGACATTGGGAAATGGTCAGCAGTGGACGGTTGGAGGTTGCAGTGGGGGTTTGAGTGGGTTCTGGGTGTGATTCATGTGTGTCCATGGCTACATACATCCATTTCCCCACCCCCCCCCCACCCCCCCACCAACCCCCATACATAGACCATGTGTGTGGCTCGAAACCTGCATGTACATACATGTACAGACAGAAAAAAAAAACATAGGATTAATGACATCACTGTTTGGGTTTAGTAGTAGTGGAACAAGTACATATTTACAGGTAAGGTACATACGTGGTATCACAGCCTTGCCCCTGGGGTGTAGGTACAGGTGGGTGAGGACACTATTTGCAGAGTGACCAGACTGTGTCCAGTTTGTCTGATGGCGGCGCTGTGCCCCCTGTTGGCTGGGTGGGCTCGGATCGCTCACCAGCCTGAGTCTCAGGGCCTTTGGCCTTGCCTCGTGGTTGGGCAGAGCCACAGGAACGTGCGTGGCCTCCCTGTCCCCCGTTGAGGGCTGCAGGGGTCTGCAGGTGGGAGCCTGGTCATCCCAGGTCCCGTCGGGAGGGCCGGAGGATGCCGGCCTCTTGCTCCCGGTACTAGCCCTGGTGGCCAGCGAGCTCGAGCCGATCTGGGGGGGGGGCAAGGTGCCAGTACGGGTGTTGCCTGTGCCATCCGCTGATCGCTGGCCCTGCAGTGGGGTATGCTCCCTCTGTGTGTGTGTGTGTGGCCACGCTCCCTGGGGCATCACATTGGTCCCGGAGACGTAAGCTACATGATCGGGTAGCCCGCTGGACCTGGGTGCTTCCAACGGGAGATTGCCTTTGGTTTTGTCGGCGTACATTGTAGAGCCCGGCATCACACATCATTACTTCATTTACTGTCATAATATATTGGCTCCGACCACAGTCGCCCGACTCGACACGGTTAGTTACATTTACATACTTGCTTTTGTCAATTACATCTTTTACATGTGTATTACCGGCATTGCTGTACCAAGTTACATTTACATACTTGCTTTTGTCAATTACATCTTTTACATGTGTATTACCGACATTGCTGTACCAAGTTACATTTACATACTTGCTTTTGTCAATTACATCTTTTACATGTGTATTACCGGCATTGCTGTACCAAGTTACATTTACATACTTGCTTTTGCCAATTACATCTTTTACATGTGTATTACCGGCATTGCTGTACCAAGTTACATTTACATACTTGCTTTTGTCAATTACATCTTTTACATGTGTATTACCGGCATTGCTGTACCAAGTTACATTTACATACTTGCTTTTGTCAATTACATCTTTTACATGTGTATTACCGGCATTGCTGTACCAAGTTACATTTACATACTTGCTTTTGCCAATTACATCTTTTACATGTGTATTACCGGCATTGCTGTACCAAGTTACATTTACATACTTGCTTTTGCCAATTACATCTTTTACATGTGTATTACCGGCATTGCTGTACCAAGTTACATTTACATACTTGCTTTTGCCAATTACATCTTTTACATGTGTATTACCGGCATTGCTGTACCAAGTTACATTTACATACTTGCTTTTGCCAATTACATCTTTTACATGTGTATTACCGGCATTGCTGTACCAAGTTACATTTACATACTTGCTTTTGCCAATTACATCTTTTACATGTGTATTACCGGCGTCGCTGGACCAAGAGTGGAGCTGTCCCTTTAATTGTGCTGGGTTGTCGGGTCTCCTTTAAGAGGGCCTTGCAAGCTTTGCCCCAATCCGATTCGCCGCTCGGCGTCACGTGTTGCTCCCTCATCGCTGCCCCTCGTGGTCTGGTCGCGGCCATCTTGATTTCAGGCGCTTCGCCTTGTGGTGCGGGCGCCCTCGTCTGTCTCTCTCTCTCTCTCTCTCTCTCCCCCCACGGGGTAGGCTGCCGTGATCCTTTTCTTCCCCAGGTTCTGCCGCGGAGGCCGGGAATCTACCTTCCGCGCCGATCTTCTTCCCTCGGAGTCCTGCCACTGGGGCCCGGAAGGGTGAGGCCTGGTCGTTCGGGTTGGGTTACCTCGCCGTTGGGCTGCGCGGCCTGTGTCGCCTCCGCGCAGTCGAGTTGGGCGGTCGGGCCTTCAGGCGCTGCGATGGATCCAAATCTGGGGGGGTCCGCGTTAGGCCGTCGATCGCCGGGGGCCTGGAGGCTTTCCCAGCCCCAACAGGTTTGGGTTTGTGTCATCCATCTTCTTCCCAGCAGGCGTTTGGACCATCACCGGCAGCGATCCACAGAGGGGAGCTTGCGCATCGCGCCGCCGTGGGACACCTGGGCATCCCCACGCTGCCAACAACTGGGATGGTGCCGACTGTGCAGGTGAGCCGCTTCACCTGGATCGGGAGCACCTTGGGTCGTTCGGCGGGATTGTCCCAGAGTTTCCCGAAGGCCGCCTGATTCATCCGCGATCGGCTCGCCCCAGTGTCCACCTCCATCGTGACTGGGACACCATCGAATTCACCTTCCATTTTCAACGGAGAACTCTCGGGCGGAGCAGGTCAACGCTCTTCCTGGGGCTGAGCTGCTTCACAGGCTCTCTCTTGGTCTTCATCAGCTGCTGGAGCCCGGGTGATCGGCCAGTGAAAGCAGGAAGGGGCTACTGAGGTTGCATGTTGAGCCATGAACCCATTCGGGCTCGAAGGGCCGAATGGCCTACTCCTGCACCTATTTTCTATGTTTCTATGTTTCTAGCTCTTCAGCAACTCGGTGGGTGAAGTTTGTTTTACACATTCGCTGGAGGTGGCCTTTCGCGTTGCAGCCTTAGCAGGAATAGTCTTTGTAGCGGCACTGGTGGGCCCTGTGATTTCCTCCACAGCGCCAGCATGGGGCTGGCCGGTTGGCCCCGTGTGGCGGACTCAGGGTTGCGGGACTCGGGGTGGCAGTCTTGCCTCTAAAGGGCACCAGTCGGCTCACGGTGCTTGCCGGGTTAGAGTCCTGGGGGTGGAATCGCAGGCCGAGGCCAGGAATGCCTGGCCGACGTTAATTGCCTTCTGCAGGGTGACCGTGGTGTCCGCAGAGAGCAGCCCGTGGAGGAGGCCCCCATGGCCGATCCTGATAACAAAGGTGTCCCGCAGTGCTTCGGTGAGGTGGTCCCCAAAGTCACACGGTCCAGCCAATCGTCTCAGGCCTGCGGCACAATTTGCGATTTCTTGGCCTTCGAACCGGTGTCCGGCTGTGAGGATGCTCTCTTTAGGTTTGAGCTGTTCCTGTATCATCGTCACGAGCTCCGCTGGGGCTAGCGGGTCGCCCGACAAGGCCCTGGACGGTGGGCCCACAACTGCTGAGCAGGATGGCTCTGCTCTTATCAGCCAACGAGGTCGGTGTCTCTCCAGCCAGGTCGTTCGCGGTGAAGTAGTGTTCGAGCCTTTCCACAAAGGCCGCCCAATCTTTCCCATCGGCGAATTGTTGAAAGTTGCCATTTTTCGCGTGGAAATTCGGAATCTCGTCGCCAGTTGTTGTGTCTGTAAGCACTCTCGTAGTGACTCCACGAAGTAAGGTATTGTACCCTTGAACTGCGGTGACCTTAGTCCATTTATTGAATGAGGGTACAGTAAGGTGTGCTCACTTTTATACCTGGTTACCTGCAGTGTGCAGGCGACCCCAAGGTCTCCACCAGTTGCACCCTCTGGTGGTACAGGCGTAGTGTATACAGTGTGAAGGTACATTCAGTGGTCTTATGTAACTGTATATTGAGTGTACAGGGTATATATATATACTATACATACACAACACTAACGCTTCTTTCTCAACCATACTCTAGGCTCTTTCAGCCTTAGATAAACTTCTGGATGCATATGCAAACGGTTGCAGTTTGCCTGACACATTGGCTTGCTGTAACACACAACCGACCCCGTACGACGACACATCACCAGCTAGTACTAAACGTTTACATGGGTCATACAACACAAGTAACTTGTTGGAACATAGCAGGTTTCCGGCCTTATTAAAGGCTGTCTCTTGAGATTTACCCCAAACCCAGTCGTCAGCCTTGTGTAGCAATAAATGCAAAGGTTCCAGCAAAGTGCTCAACCCCGGTAGAAAGTTACCCAACGTAGTTGAGGAGTCCCAGGAATGAACGCAGCTCCGTCACGTTCTGTGGACTGGGTGCATTCTTGATGGCCTCCGTCTTGGAGTCCGTGGGTCTGAAGCCGTCCGCCGCAATCTTTCTCCCCAGAAATTCGACCTCTGGCGCCAGGAAAACACACTTGGAGCATTTCAGCCTGAGTCCCACTCTGTCCAGCCGCTTGAGAACCTCTTCAAGGCTGTACAAGTGTTCGATGGTGTTGCGACCAGTGATCAAGATGTCGTCTTGGAACACCACGGTGCGCGGAACCGATTTCAGCAGACTCTCCATGTTCCTCTGGAAGATGGCCGCCACCGAGCGAATCCCAAAGGGGCATCTGTGGTACACGAACAGTCCTCTGCGCGTGTTGATGCAAGTCAACTTCTTTGACGGTTCAGCCAGCTCCTGTGTCATGTAAGTAGAGGTTAGGTCTAGTTTGGTGAACGACTTTCCTCCTGCGAGCATTGCGAATAGGTCCTCTGCTTTGGGTAGCGGGTACTGGTCCTGTAACGAGACTCGGTTGATCGTCACCTTGTAGTCCCTGCAGATTCTGACCGTCCCATCGCTCTTTAGCACCGGCACGATTGGACTGGCCCACTCGTTGAACTTGACTGGCGATATGATTCCCTCTTGTTGACGTATAATGTGGATAAATGTGAGGTTATCCATTTTGGTGGTAAAAACAGAGAGACAGACTATTATCTGAATGGTGACAGATTAGGAAAAGGGGAGATGCAAAGAGACCTGGGTGTCATGGTACATCAGTCATTGAAGGTTGGCATGCAGGTACAGCAGGCGGTTAAGAAAGCAAATGGCATGTTGGCCTTCATAGCGAGGGAATTTGAGTACAGGGGCAGGGAGGTGTTGCTACAGTTGTACAGGGCCTTGGTGAGGCCACACCTGGAGTATTGTGTACAGTTTTGGCCTCCTAACTTGAGGAAGGACATTCTTGCTATTGAGGGAGTGCAGCGAAGGTTCACCAGACTGATTCCCGGGATGGCGGGACTGACCTATCAAGAAAGACTGGATCAACTGGGCTTGTATTCACTGGAGTTCAGAAGAATGAGAGGGGACCTCATTGAAACGTTTAAAATTCTGACGGGGTTTGGACAGGTTCGATGCAGGAAGAATGTTCCCAATGTTGGGGAAGTCCAGAACCAGGGGTCACAGTCTAAGGATAAGGGGGAAGCCATTTAGGACCGAGATGAGGAGAAACTTCTTCACCCAGAGAGTGGTGAACCTGTGGAATTCTCTACCTCAGAAAGTTCTTGAGGCCAATTCACTAAATATATTCAAAAAGGAGTTAGATGTAGTCCTTACTACTCGGGGGGATCAAGGGGTATGGTGAGAAAGCAGGAATGGGGTACTGAAGTTGCATGTTCAGCCATGAACTCATTGAATGGCGGTGCAGGCTCGAAGGGCCGAATGGCCGACTCCTGCACCTGTTTTCTATGTGTCTATGTTTCTAAGTCTGTCCAGCTCGATCTCGACTTTCTCTCGCAGCATATGTGGGACCGCTCGGGCCTTGTGATGAACGGGCCGTGCCCCAGGGACAAGATGGATCTGCACTTTGGCGCCTGTGAGGTTGCTGATGCCTGGCTCGAATAACGACGGGAATTTGCTTAGCACTTGGGCGCACGAGGCATCATCCTCCGAAGACAGTGCTTTGATGTTGTCCCAGTTCCATCGGATCTTTCCCAGCCAGCTTCTGCCGAACAGCATTGGGCCATCGCCTGGTACAATCCATAGTGCTAAATCATGCACAGCTCCATCGTACGATACCTTCACTGCCGCACTGCCGATGGACTGGTATGATCTCTTTGGTGTAAGTGCGGAGCTTGGTGTGGATCGGGCTCAGTTTTGGCCTCTGTGCCTTGTTGCCCCACAGTTGATTGACTTCGCCCCCGCGTCCAATTCCACGGAGACTGGAGTGCCGTTCAGTTTATTATCGGAGGGCTTTTGGTGGTGAAGGTGTGTACCCCATGCACTTCCTCTTCGTCCTCGGGTTGAGTTGCCTCTCCAGCTCGTTCAGCGTGATCCGCGCTGGATCGGTCGTCCTCTGCTGACTCTGCCACGTGGTGAGTCAGAGGTCGCTGGCACATTCGCAGGAGGTGCCCCATTGTTCCACAGCCCTTGCACACACCGCGCTTGAATCGACATTGATGGGCTCGATGACTGCCCCCAGCAGCGCCAACCTGTTGTTAATGGGCACGCATTCAGCACCCCACGGCGGCCTCTGCGTCACCCTAGGCCTGGCCTCTGCGGGCGTGCGGGCCCTGCCATGTGCAGTTCTGCCTGCTGAAGGCGTTACTTCACGCACGGCACTTGCCGGTGAGCTCCGATGCCGCGAAGATACCCGTCGCGTGTTGTCGCTCGCGGGCAGGAAAGCCTGGGCTAGCGTGATGGCCTTGCTCAGATCGAGGGGTGCGGCAGACAGCAGCTTGCGAAGAATGAGCTCGCGGCCGAGTCCAAGCACGGAAATGCTCCCCGCCACAAGGATCCTGCAAAGTCGCAGTGTCCCGCGAGGCGTCTTCGGTCAGCGCCCCACCTTCTGGCCCTCGGAGCGGTGGGGACGTGTAAAAGCGATACCTGGCCACTGGGGGGTGTTCTCTAACCAGCGTGCACAGCTCTGTGTGAGACTTGTCCGTTGGTTTGACCGGTGCCAGCAGATTTTTGAGGAGGCCATATATCGAAGACCCACATACGGTGAGGAGAATCGCCCTGCGCTTGATCGCCGTCTCAGCCGTGTCCAGCTCGTGGGCCACGGAGTACTGGTCGAGACGCTCAACGAAGGCTTCCCAATCATCACCCTCAACAGATCTCTCAAGAATACCAACAGCAGCCATTACCGTGTGGAAAAAGTTCGGGATCTGTAACTCGTCGCCGGTTGTTATGTTCAGGACAACTCCAGAAGACTGTGCTGTAAGCTCAAAACATTATGACCGTGGTCTCTTCAATGTAACTCCAGAGTGAGGAAGCAGCCTGGGGGATCACCTTCTATACCTGCTTGCCCAGGGTGCACAGGTGACCCTTACTTCGGTCTCCCACAGGTGTGCCCCCCTGGTGGCAAGTCTTACACATCGGTGAGGTTGGCATACATAACAGTGCTCAAAATCCTGAGGGGCCTGGGCAGAGCAGACAGAGAGAAAGGGCCTGGAACCAGAGGGCACACATTTCGGGTGACTGGCAGGCAATGAGGAAAAACTGTTTTACGCAGCGAGTGGTTAGGATTTGGGAATGCGCTGCCTGAGAGGGCGGGGGAGGCAGACTCAATCGTGCCTTTCAAAGGGGAGTTGGATAAGTATCTGAAGGAAAAAAATTCGAAGGACTACAGGGAAAAGGCGGGGGCCTGGGACTGGCTGAGGTGCTCTTGCAGAGAGCCATCACGGACTCGACAGGCCAAATGGCCTCTGTTATATATGTGGGCTTGCATTTACTCTGTACAGCCACCAGAGGGCTCATTCCCCGGAGTCGCAAGGGATCCCATAATCCCTTGGGAGCACAGGTATTTAAGAAGGCTTCACAGGTTGGAATACAAGTCCACATATATAACTGCTTCCGTCTGTGCTGTAACCATTCTATGATTCTGGGTGTGTGCTGCTATATAATCTAGAAGGGGGAGTTACACCCAGGAACACACTGCGTGTGATATCATACAATATTACTTGTTACTTGCCACTCATCAGCCCAAGTCTGAATGTCGTCCCGGACTTGCTGTATGTGGGCACGGACTGCTTCATTATCTGAGCAGTTGTAAATGGAACTGAACACCGTGCAATCATCAGCAAACATCTCCACTTCTGACCTGATGATGGAGGGCAGGTCATTGATGAAGCAACTGAAGATGGTTGGGCCTGGAACACTGCCCTGAGGAACTCCTGCAGCGATGTCCTGGGGCTGTGATGATTGACCTCCAACCACCACAACCATCTTCCGTTGTGCGAGCTACAACGCCAGCCAGTGAGAGTTTCACCCCCGATTCCCGTTGACTAGGGTTCCTTGATGCCACACTTGGTCAAACGCTACCTTGATGTCAAGGGCAGTCACTCTCCCCTCACCTCTGGAATGTCAAGATACTGGAGTGTGTGAGAGATGTTAGAGGGAGCTCCCCAGATACAGGAGTGTGTGAGAGAGGGGTTAGAGGGACCTCCCCAGATACAGGATTGTGAGAAGGGGGTTAGAGGGCCCTCCCCAGATACAGGAGTGTGGGAGAGGGGTTAGGGAGACCTCCCCAGATACAGGAGTGTGGGAGAGGGGTTAGAGGGACCTCCCCAGATACGGAGTGTGAGAGAGGGGTTAGAGGGAGCTCCCCAGATACAGGAATGTGTGAGAGAGGGGTTACAGGGACCTCCCCAGATACAGGAGTGTGTGAGAGAGGGGTTAGAGGGACCTCCCCAGATACAGGATTGTGAGAAGGGGGTTAGAGGGGCCTCCCCAGATACAGGATTGTGTGAGAGAGGGGTTAGAGGGGCCTCCCCAGATACAAGAGTGTGAGAGAGTGGGGTTAGAGGGCCCTCCCCAGATACAGGAGTGTGAGAGAGGGGTTAGAGGGAGCTCCCCAGATACAGGAGTGTGTGAGAGAGGGGTTAGAGAGACCTCCCCAGATACAGGAGTGTGTGGGGGGGTTAGAGGGACCGCCCCAGATACAGGAGTGTGTGAAAGATGTTAGAGGGACCTCCCCTGATATACAGGAGTGTGTGAGATATGTTAGAGGGAGTTCCCCAGATACAGGAGCGCGTGAGAGAGGAGTTAGAGGAACCTCCCCAGAAACAGGAGTGTATGAGAGAGGGGTTAGCGGGACACTTCCAGATACAGGAGTGTGAGAGGGAGGGGTTAGAGGGACCTCCCCAGATACAGGAGTGTGAGGGAGGGGTTAGAGGGACCTCCCCAGATACAGGAGTGTGAGAGAGGGGTTGGAGGGATCTCCCCTGACACAGGAGTGTGAGAGAGGGGTTAGAGTGACCTCCTCAGGGACATGAGGGAGGGGTTAGTGGGACCTCCCCAGATACAGGAGTGCGTGAGAGAGGTTAGAGGGGCCTCCCAAGATACAGGAGTGTGAGAGAGAGGGTTTAGAGGGATCTCCCCAGATACAGGAGTGTGAGAGAGAGGGGTTAGAGGGGCCTCCCAAGATACAGGAGTGTGAGAGAGGGGTTAGAGGGGCCTCCCAAGATACAGGAGTGTGTGAGAGAGGAGTTAGAGGGACCTCCCCAGATACTGGAGTGTATGAGGGAGGGGTTAGAGGGGCTTCCCCAGATACAGGATTGTGTGAGAAAGGGGTTACGGGGACCTCCCCAGATACAGGAGTGTGAGAGAGAGGAGTTAGAGGGACCTCCCCAGATACTGGAGTGTATGAGGGAGGGGTTAGAGGGCCCCCCCCCAGATACAGGAGTGTGTGAGACAGGGGTTAGAGGGCCCTCCCCATATACAGTAGTGTGAGAGAGGGGTTAGAGGGAGCTCCCCAGATACAGGAGTGTGTGAGAGAGGGTTTAGAGGGACCTCCCCAGATACAGTAGTGTGAGAGAGGGGTTAGAGGGACCTCCCCAGATACAGGAGTGTGAGAGAGGGGTTAGAGGGATCTCCGCAGATACAGGAGTCAGAGAGAGAGGGGTTAGAGGGAGCTCCCCAGATACAGGAGTGTGTGAGGCGGGTGTTAGAGGGAGCTCCCCAGATACAGGAGTGTGAGAGAGGGGTTAGAGGGAGCTCCCCAGATACAGGAGTGCGAGAGAGAGGGGTTAGAGGGACCTCCCCAGATACAGGAGTGTGAGAGAGGGGTTAGAGGGACCTCCCCAGATACAGGAGTGAGAGAGGGGTTAGAGGGGCCTCCCCAGATACAGGAGTGAGAGAGGTTAGAGGGACCTCCCCAGATACAGGAGTGTGTGAGAGAGGGGTTAGAGGGGCCTCCCCAGATACAGGAGTGTGAGAGAGGGGTTAGAGAGCCCTCCCCAGATACAGGAGTGTGGGAGAGGGGTTAGAGGGACCTCCCCAGATATGGAGTGAGAGAGAGTGGTTAGATGGAGCTCCCCAGATACGGAGTGTGAGAGAGGGATTAGAGGGACCTCCCCAGATACAGGAATGTGAGAGAGGGGTTAGAGGGACCTCCCCAGATACAGGAGTGTGAGAGAGAGGAGTTAGAGGGACCTCCCCAGATACTGGAGTGTATGAGGGAGGGGTTAGAGAGCCCCCCCGCCAGATACAGGAGTGTGAGAGAGGGGTTAGAGGGAGCTCCCCAGATACAGGAGTGTGTGAGAGAGGGTTTAGAGGGACCTCCCCAGATACAGTAGTGTGAGAGAGGGGTTAGAGGGACCTCCGCAGATACAGGAGTGTGTGAGGCGGGTGTTAGAGGGAGCTCCCCAGATACAGGAGTGTGAGAGAGGGGTTAGAGGGAGCTCCCCAGATACAGGAGTGTGTGAGAGAGGGGTTAGAGGGGCCTCCCCAGATACAGGAGTGTGAGAAAGGGGTTAGAGAGCACTCCCCAGATACAGGAGTGAGAGAGGCGGGTGTTAGAGGGACCTCCCCAGATACAGGAGTGTGAGAGAGACGCGTTAGAGGGACCTCCCCAGATACAGGAGTGTGTGAGAGAGGGGTTAGAGGGCCCCCCCCCCCAGATACAGGAGTGTGAGAGAGGGGTTAGAGGGCCCTCCCCATATACAGTAGTGTGAGAGAGGGGTTAGAGGGACCTCCCTAGATACAGGAGTGCGTGAGAGAGGGGTTAGAGGTACCTCCCCAGATACAGGAGTGTGGGAGAGAGGGGTTAGAGGGACCTCCCCAGATACAGGAGTGTGTGAGAGAGGGGTTAGAGGGATCTCCCCAGATACAGTAGTGTGAGAGAGGGGTTAGAGGGACCTCCCCAGATACAGGAGTGTGAGAGAGAGGGGTTAGAGGGAGCTCCCCAGATACAGGAGTGTGTGAGAGAGGGTTTAGAGGGACCTCCCCAGATACAGTAGTGTGAGAGAGGGGTTAGAGGGACCTCCGCAGATACAGGAGTGTGAGAGAGAGGGTTTAGAGGGAGCTCCCCAGATACAGGAGTGTGTGAGGCGGGTGTTAGAGGGAGCTCCCCAGATACAGGAGTGTGAGAGAGGGGTGAGAGGGAGCTCCCGAGATACGGGAGTGTGAGAGA
This sequence comes from Pristiophorus japonicus, assembly GCF_044704955.1. Lineage (NCBI taxonomy): Eukaryota > Metazoa > Chordata > Chondrichthyes > Pristiophoridae > Pristiophorus > Pristiophorus japonicus. The sequence continues at coordinate 4,848,413 of NC_091999.1, forward strand.
GAGGGGTTAGAGGGACCTCCCCAGATACAGGAGTGTGAGAGAGGGGTTAGACGGACCTCCCCAGATACAGGAGTGAGAGAGGTGTTAGAGGGGCCTCCCCAGATACAGGAGTGAGAGAGGTTAGAGGGACATCCCCAGATACAGGAGTGTGTGAGAGAGGGGTTAGAGGGGCCTCCCCAGATACAGGAGTGTGTGAGAGAGGGGTCAGAGGGACCTCCCCAGATTCAGGAGTGTGTGAGAGAGGGTTTAGAGGGAGCTCCCCAGATACAGGAGTGTGTGAGAGAGAGGGGTTAGAGGGACCTCCCCAGATACTGGAATGTGTGAGAGAGGGGTTAGAGGGACCTCCCCAGATACAGGAGTGTGAGAGAGAGGGGTTAGAGGGAGCTTCCCAAATACAGGAGTGTGAGAGAGAGGGGTTAGAGGGACCTCCCCAGATACAGGAGTGTGTGAGAGGGAGGTTAGAGGGACCTCCCCAGATACAGGAGTGTGTGAGAGGGGTTAGAGGGACCTCCCAAGATACAGGATTGTGTGAGAGGGGTTAGAGCGAGCTCCCCAGATACAGGGGTGTGTGAGAGGGGTTAGAGGGACCTCCCCAGATACAGGAGTGTGAGAGAGAGGCGTTAGAGGGACCTCCCCAGATACTGGAGTGTATGAGGGAGGGGTTAGAGGGCCCCCCCCACAGATACAGGAGTGTGAGAGAGGGGTTAGAGGGCCCTCCCCATATACAGTAGTGTGAGAGAGGGGTTAGAGGGAGCTCCCCAGATACAGGAGTGTGAGAGAGGGGTTAGAGGGGCCTCCCCAGATACAGGAGTGTGAGAGCGTGGAGTTAGAGCGACCTCCCCAGATACAGGAGTGTGAGAGAGGAGTTAGAGGGAACTCTCCAGATACAGGAGTGTGTGAGAGAGGGGTTAGAGGGACCTCCCCAGATACAGGAGTGTGGGAGAGAGGGGTTAGAGGGACCTCCCCAGATACAGGAGTGTGTGATGGAGGGGTTAGAGGGATCTCCCCAGATACAGTAGTGTGAGAGAGTGGTTAGAGGGACCTCCCCAGATACAGGAGTGTGAGAGAGAGGGGTTAGAGGGAGCTCCCCAGATACAGGAGTGTGTGAGGCGGGTGTTAGCGGGACCTCCCCAGATACAGGAGTGTGTGAGAGAGGGTTTAGAGGGACCTCCCCAGATACAGTAGTGTGAGAGAGGGGTTAGAGGGACCTCCGCAGATACAGGAGTCTGAGAGAGAGGGGTTAGAGGGAGCTCCCCAGATACAGGAGTGTGTGAGGCAGGTGTTAGAGGGAGCTCCCCAGATACAGGAGTGTGAGAGAGGGGTTAGAGGGAGCTCCCCAGATACAGGAGTGTGAGAGAGAGGGTTTAGAGGGACCTCCCCAGATACAGGAGTGTGAGAGAGGGGTTAGAGGGACCTCCCCAGATACAGGAGTGAGAGAGGGGTTAGAGGGGCCTCCCCAGATACAGGAGTGAGAGAGGTTAAAGGGACCTCCCCAGATACAGGAGTGTGTGAGAGAGGGGTTAGGGGGGCCTCCCCAGATACAGGAGTGTGAGAGAGGGGTTAGAGGGATCTCCCCAGATACAGGAGTGTGAGAGAGAGAGGTTAGAGGGTCCTCCCCAGATACAGGAGTGTGTGAGAGAGAGGGATTAGAGGGACCTCCCCAGATACAGGAGTGTGTGAGAGGAAGGTTAGAGGGACCTCCCCAGATACAGGAGTGTCTGAGAGAGGGTTTAGAGGGACCTCCCCAGATACAGTAGTGTGAGAGAGGGGTTCGAGGGACCTCCGCAGATACAGGAGTGTGAGAGAGAGGGGTTAGAGGGAGCTCCCCAGATACAGGAGTGTGTGAGGCGGGTGTGAGAGGGAGCTCCCCAGATACAGGAGTGTGAGAGAGGGGTTAGAGGGAGCTCCCCAGATACAGGAGTGTGAGAGAGGGGTTCGAGGGACCTCCCCAGATACAGGAGTGAGAGAGGTTAAAGGGACCTCCCCAGACACAGGAGTGTGTGAGAGAGGGGTTAGAGGGGCCTCCCCAGATACAGGAGTGTGAGAGAGAGGCGTTAGAGGGACCTCCCCAGATACTGGAGTGTATGAGGGAGGGGTTAGAGGGCCGCCCCCCCAGATACAGGAGTGTGAGAGAGGGGTGAGAGTGCCCTCCCCATATACAGTAGTGTGAGAGAGGGGTTAGAGGGAGCTCCCCAGATACAGGAGTGTGAGAGAGGGGTTAGAGGGGCCTCCCCAGATACAGGAGTGTGAGAGAGAGGAGTTAGAGCGACCTCCCCAGATACAGGAGTGTGAGAGAGGAGTTAGAGGGACCTCCCCAGATACAGGAGTGTGTGAGAGAGGGGTTAGAGGGGCCTCCCCAGATACAGGAGTGTGTGAGAGAGGGGTTAGAGGGACCTCCCCAGATATAGGAGTGCGTGAGAGAGGGGTTAGAGGGACCTCCCCAGATACAGGAGTGTGGGAGAGAGGGGTTAGAGGGACCTCCCCAGATACAGGAGTGTGTGAGAGAGGGGTTAGAGGGATCTCCCCAGATACAGTGGTGTGAGAGAGGGGTTAGAGGGACCTCCCCAGATACAGGAGTGTGAGAGAGAGGGGTTAGAGGGAGCTCCCCAGATACAGGAGTGTGTGAGGCGGGTGTTAGAGGGACCTCCCCAGATACAGGAGTGTGTGAGAGGGAGGTTAGAGGGACCTCCCCAGATACAGGAGTGTGTGAGAGAGGGGTTAGAGTGAGCTCCCCAGATACAGGAGTGTGTGAGGCGGGTGTTAGAGGGAGCTCCCCAGATACAGGAGTGTGAGAGAGGGGTTGGAGGGAGCTCCCCAGATACAGGAGTGTGAGAGAGAGGGGTTAGAGGGACCTCCCCAGATACAGGAGTGTGAGAGAGGGGTTAGAGGGAGCTCCCCAGATACAGGAGTGTGAGAGAGAGGGGTTAGAGGGACCTCCCCAGATACAGGAGTGTGTGAGAGGGGTTAGAGGGACCTCCCCAGATACAGGAGTGTGAGAGAGGGGTTAGAGGGACCTCCCCGGATACAGGAGTGAGAGAGGGGTTAGAGGGGCCTCCCCAGATACAGGAGTGAGAGAGGTTAGTGGGACCTCACCAGATACAGGAGTGTGTGAGAGAGGGGTTAGAGGGACCTCCCCAGATACAGGAGTGTGAGAGAGGGGTTAGAGGGGCCTCCCCAGATACAGGAGTGTGTGAGAGAGGGGTTAGAGGGACCTCCCCAGATACAGGAGTGTGAGAGAGAGGGGTTAGAGGGAGCTTCCCAGATACAGGAGTGTGAGAGAGAGGGGTTAGAGGGACCTCCCCAGATACAGGAGTGTGTGAGAGGGAGGTTAGAGGGACCTCCCCAGATACAGGAGTGTGTGAGAGGGGTTAGAGGGACCTCCCCAGATACAGGAGTGTGTGAGAGGGGTTAGAGGGAGCTCCCCAGATACAGGAGTGTGTGAGAGGGGTTAGAGGGACCTCCCCAGATACAGGAGTGCGTGAGAGAGGGGTTAGAGGGACCTCCCCAGATATAGGAGTGTGGGAGAGAGGGGTTAGAGGGAGTTCCCCAGATACAGGAGTGTGTGAGGCGGGTGTTAGAGGGAGCTCCCCAGATACAGGAGTGTGAGAGAGGGGTTGGAGGGAGCTCCCCAGATACAGGAGTGTGAGAGAGAGGGGTTAGAGAGACCTCCCCAGATACAGGAGTGTGAGAGAGGGGTTAGAGGGACCTCCCCAGATACAGGAGTGAGATAGGGGTTAGAGGGGCCTCCCCAGATACAGGAGTGAGAGAGGTTAGAGGGACCTCCCCAGATACAGGAGTGTGTGAGCGAGGGGTTAGAGGGGCCTCCCCAGATACAGGGGTGTGTGAGAGAGGGGTTAGAGGTACCTCCCCAGATTCAGGAGTGTGTGAGAGAGGGGTTAGAGGGAGCTCCCCAGATACAGGAGTGTGTGAGAGAGAGGGGTTAGAGGGACCTCCCCAGATACTGGAGTGCGTGAGAGAGGGGTTAGAGGGACCTCCCCAGATACAGGAGTGTGAGAGAGGGGTTAGAGGGACCTCCCCAGATACAGGAGTGAGAGAGGGGTTAGAGGGGCCTCCCCAGATACAGGAGTGAGAGAGGCGTTAGAGGGGCCTCCCCAGATACAGGAGTGAGAGAGGTTAAAGGGACCTCCCCAGATACAGGAGTGTGTGAGAGGGAGGTTAAAGGGACCTCCCCAGATACAGGAGTGTGTGAGAGAGGGTTTAGAGGGACCTCCCCAGATACAGTAGTGTGAGAGAGGGGTTAGAGGGACCTCCGCAGATACAGGAGTGTGAGAGAGAGGGGTTAGAGGGAGCTCCCCAGATACAGGAGTGTGTGAGGCGGGTGTTAGAGGGAGCTCCCCAGATACAGGAGTGTGAGAGAGGGGTTAGAGGGAGCTCCCCAGATACAGGAGTGTGAGAGAGAGGGGTTAGAGGGACCTCCCCAGATACAGGAGTGTGAGAGAGGGGTTAGAGGGACCTCCCCAGATACAGGAGTGAGAGAGGGGTTAGAGGGGCCTCCCCAGATACAGGAGTGAGAGAGGTTAAAGGGACCTCCCCAGATACAGGAGTGTGTGAGAGAGGGGTTAGAGGGGCCTCCCCAGATACAGGAGTGTGAGAGAGGGGTTAGAGAGCCCTTCCCAGATACAGGAGTGTGGGAGAGGGGTTAGAGGGACCTCCCCAGATATGGAGTGAGAGAGAGTGGTTAGATGGAGCTCCCCAGATACGGAGTGTGAGAGAGGGATTAGAGGGACCTCCCCAGATACGGGAATGTGAGAGAGGGGTTAGAGGGACCTCCCCAGATACAGGAGTGTGAGAGAGAGGCGTTAGAGGGACCTCCCCAGATACTGGAGTGTATGAGGGAGGGGTTAGAGGGCCGTACCCCCAGATACAGGAGTGTTAGAGAGGGGTTAGAGTGCCCTCCCCATATACAGTAGTGTGAGAGAGGGGTTAGAGGGAGCTCCCCAGATACAGGAGTGTGAGAGAGGGGTTAGAGGGGCCTCCCCAGATACAGGAGTGTGAGAGAGAGGAGTTAGAGCGACCTCCCCAGATACAGGAGTGTGAGAGAGGAGTTAGAGGGACCTCCCCAGATACAGGAGTGTGTGAGAGAGGGGTTAGAGGGGCCTCCCCAGATACAGGAGTGTGTGAGAGAGGGGTGAGAGGGACCTCCCCAGATACAGGAGTGCGTGAGAGAGGGGTTAGAGGGACCTCCCCAGATACAGGAGTGTGGGAGAGAGGGGTTAGAGGGACCTCCCCAGATACAGGAGTGTGTGAGAGAGGGGTTAGAGGGACCTCCCCAGATACAGGAGTGTGTGAGGCGGGTGTTAGAGGGACCTCCCCAGATACAGGAGTGTGTGAGAGGGAGGTTAGAGGGAGCTCCCCAGATACAGGAGTGTGAGAGAGAGGGGTTAGAGGCAGCTTCCCAGATACAGGAGTGTGTGAGAGGGGTTAGAGGGCCCTCCCCAGATACTGGAGTGTGTGAGAGGGGTTAGAGGGCCCTCCCCAGATACTGGAGTGTGTGAGAGAGGGGTTAGAGGGACCTCCCCAGATACAGGAGTGTGAGAGAGAGGGGTTAGAGGGAGCTTCCCAGATACAGGAGTGTGAGAGAGAGGGGTTAGAGGGACCTCCCCAGATACAGGAGTGTGTGAGAGGGAGGTTAGAGGGACCTCCCCAGATACAGGAGTGTGTGAGAGGGGTTAGAGGGACCTCCCCAGATACAGGAGTGTGTGAGAGGGGTTAGAGGGAGCTCCCCAGATACAGGAGTGTGTGAGAGGGGTTAGAGGGCCCTCCCCAGATACAGGAGTGTGAGAGAGAGGGGTTAGAGGGACCTCCCCAGATGCAGGAGTGTGTGAGAGGGGTTAGAGGGCCCTCCCCAGATACAGGAGTGTGTGTGAGAGAGGGGTTAGCGGGACCTCCCCAGATACAGGAGTGTGTGTGAGAGAGGGGTTAGAGGGACCTCCCCAGATACAGGAGTGTGAGAGAGGGGTTAGAGGGACCTCCCCAGATACAGTAGTGTGAGAGAGGGGTTAGAGGGACCTCCGCAGATACAGGAGTGTGAGAGAGAGGGGTTAGAGGGAGCTCCCCAGATACAGGAGTGTGTGAGGCGGGTGTTAGAGGGAGCTCCCCAGATACAGGAGTGTGAGAGAGGGGTTAGAGGGAGCTCCCCAGATACAGGAGTGTGAGAGAGAGGGGTTAGAGGGACCTCCCCAGATACAGGTGTGTGAGAGAGGGGTTAGAGCGACCTCCCCAGATACAGGAGTGAGAGAGGGGTTAGAGGGGCCTCCCCAGATACAGGAGTGAGAGAGGTTAAAGGGACCTCCCCAGATACAGGAGTGTGTGAGAGAGAGGTTAGAGGGGCCTCCCCAGATACAGGAGTGTGAGAGAGGGGTTAGAGAGCCCTTCCCAGATACAGGAGTGTGAGAGAGAGGGGTTAGAGGGAGCTTCCCAGATACAGGAGTGTGAGAGAGGGGTTAGAGGGCCCTCCCCAGATACAGGAGTGTGAGAGAGAGGGGTTAGAGGGACCTCCCCAGATACAGGAGTGTGTGAGAGGGGTTAGAGGGAGCTCCCCAGATACAGGAGTGTGTGAGAGGGGTTAGAGGGCCCTCCCCAGATACAGGAGTGTGAGAGAGAGGGGTTAGAGGGACCTCCCCAGATGCAGGAGTGTGTGAGAGGGGTTAGAGGGCCCTCCCCAGATACAGGAGTGTGTGTGAGAGAGGGGTTAGCGGGACCTCCCCAGATACAGGAGTGTGTGTGAGAGAGGGGTTAGAGGGACCTCCCCAGATACAGGAGTGTGAGAGAGGGGTTAGAGGGACCTCCCCAGATACAGGAGTGTGTGAGAGGGAGGTTAGAGGGACCTCCCCAGATACAGGAGTGTGTGAGAGGGGTTAGAGGGACCTCCCCAGATACAGGAGTGTGTGAGAGGGGTTAGAGGGAGCTCCCCAGATACAGGAGTGTGTGAGAGGGGTTAGAGGGCCCTCCCCAGATACAGGAGTGTGAGAGAGAGGGGTTAGAGGGACCTCCCCAGATGCAGGAGTGTGTGAGAGGGGTTAGAGGGCCCTCCCCAGATACAGGAGTGTGTGTGAGAGAGGGGTTAGCGGGACCTCCCCAGATACAGGAGTGTGTGTGAGAGAGGGGTTAGAGGGACCTCCCCAGATACAGGAGTGTGAGAGAGGGGTTAGAGGGACCTCCCCAGATACAGTAGTGTGAGAGAGGGGTTAGAGGGACCTCCGCAGATACAGGAGTGTGAGAGAGAGGGGTTAGAGGGAGCTCCCCAGATACAGGAGTGTGTGAGGCGGGTGTTAGAGGGAGCTCCCCAGATACAGGAGTGTGAGAGAGGGGTTAGAGGGAGCTCCCCAGATACAGGAGTGTGAGAGAGAGGGGTTAGAGGGACCTCCCCAGATACAGGAGTGTGAGAGAGGGGTTAGAGCGACCTCCCCAGATACAGGAGTGAGAGAGGGGTTAGAGGGGCCTCCCCAGATACAGGAGTGAGAGAGGTTAAAGGGACCTCCCCAGATACAGGAGTGTGTGAGAGAGAGGTTAGAGGGGCCTCCCCAGATACAGGAGTGTGAGAGAGGGGTTAGAGAGCCCTTCCCAGATACAGGAGTGTGAGAGAGAGGGGTTAGAGGGAGCTTCCCAGATACAGGAGTGTGAGAGAGAGGGGTTAGAGGGACCTCCCCAGATACAGGAGTGTGTGAGAGGGAGGTTAGAGGGACCTCCCCAGATACAGGAGTGTGTGAGAGGGGTTAGAGGGACCTCCCCAGATACAGGAGTGTGTGAGAGGGGTTAGAGGGAGCTCCCCAGATACAGGAGTGTGTGAGAGGGGTTAGAGGGCCCTCCCCAGATACAGGAGTGTGAGAGAGAGGGGTTAGAGGGACCTCCCCAGATGCAGGAGTGTGTGAGAGGGGTTAGAGGGCCCTCCCCAGATACAGGAGTGTGTGTGAGAGAGGGGTTAGCGGGACCTCCCCAGATACAGGAGTGTGTGTGAGAGAGGGGTTAGAGGGACCTCCCCAGATACAGGAGTGTGAGAGAGGGGTTAGAGGGACCTCCCCAGATACAGTAGTGTGAGAGAGGGGTTAGAGGGACCTCCGCAGATACAGGAGTGTGAGAGAGAGGGGTTAGAGGGAGCTCCCCAGATACAGGAGTGTGTGAGGCGGGTGTTAGAGGGAGCTCCCCAGATACAGGAGTGTGAGAGAGGGGTTAGAGGGAGCTCCCCAGATACAGGAGTGTGAGAGAGAGGGGTTAGAGGGACCTCCCCAGATACAGGAGTGTGAGAGAGGGGTTAGAGCGACCTCCCCAGATACAGGAGTGAGAGAGGGGTTAGAGGGGCCTCCCCAGATACAGGAGTGAGAGAGGTTAAAGGGACCTCCCCAGATACAGGAGTGTGTGAGAGAGAGGTTAGAGGGGCCTCCCCAGATACAGGAGTGTGAGAGAGGGGTTAGAGAGCCCTTCCCAGATACAGGAGTGTGGGAGAGGGGTTAGAGGGACCTCCCCAGATATGGAGTGAGAGAGAGTGGTTAGATGGAGCTCCCCAGATACGGAGTGTGAGAGAGGGATTAGAGGGACCTCCCCAGATACGGGAATGTGAGAGAGGGGTTAGAGGGACCTCCCCAGATACAGGAGTGTGAGAGAGAGGCGTTAGAGGGACCTCCCCAGATACTGGAGTGTATGAGGGAGGGGTTAGAAGGGCCGTACCCCCAGATACAGGAGTGTGAGAGAGGGTTAGAGTGCCCTCCCCATATACAGTAGTGTGAGAGAGGGGTTAGAGGGAGCTCCCCAGATACAGGAGTGTGAGAGAGGGGTTAGAGGGGCCTCCCCAGATACAGGAGTGTGAGAGAGATGAGTTAGAGCGACCTCCCCAGATACAGGAGTGTGAGAGAGGAGTTAGAGGGACCTCCCCAGATACAGGAGTGTGTGAGAGAGGGGTTAGAGGGGCCTCCCCAGATACAGGAGTGTGTGAGAGAGGGGTTAGAGGGTCCTCCCCAGATACAGGAGTGCGTGAGAGAGGGGTTAGAGGGACCTCCCCAGATACAGGAGTGTGGGAGAGAGGGGTTAGAGGGACCTCCCCAGATACAGGAGTGTGTGAGAGAGGGGTTAGAGGGATCTCCCCAGATACAGTAGTGTGAGAGAGGGGTTAGAGGGACCTCCCCAGATACAGGAGTGTGAGAGAGAGGGGTTAGAGGGAGCTCCCCAGATACAGGAGTGTGTGAGGCGGGTGTTAGAGGGACCTCCCCAGATACAGGAGTGTGTGAGAGGGAGGTTAGAGGGACCTCCCCAGATAGAGGAGTGTGTGAGAGAGGGGTTAGAGGGAGCTCCCCAGATACAGGAGTGTGAGAGAGAGGGGTTAGAGGGACCTCCCCAGATACAGGATTGTGTGTGAGAGCGGGGTTAGAGGGACCTCCCCAGATACAGGAGTGTGAGAGAAGGGTTAAAGGGAGCTCCCCAGATACAGCAGTGTGTGAGAGAGGGGTTAGAGGGACCTCCCCAGATACAGGAGTGTGAGAGAGGGGTTAAAGGGAGCTCCCCAGATACAGGAGTGTGTGAGAGAGAGGGTTAGAGGGACCTCCCCAGATACAGGAGTGTGTGAGAGAGGGGTTAGAGGGACCTCCCCAGATACAGGAGTGTGAGAGAGGGGTTCGAGGGGCCTCCCCAGATACAAGAGTGTGTGAGAGAGAGGGATTAGAGGGACCTCCCCAGATACAGGAGTGTGTGAGAGGGAGGTTAGAGGGACCTCCCCAGATACAGGAGTGTGTGAGAGAGGGTTTAGAGGGACCTCCCCAGATACAGTAGTGTGAGAGAGGGGTTAGAGGGACCTCCGCAGATACAGGAGTGTGAGAGAGAGGGGTTAGAGGGAGCTCCCCAGATACAGGAGTGTGTGAGGCGGGTGTTAGAGGGAGCTCCCCAGATACAGGAGTGTGAGAGAGGGGTTAGAGGGAGCTCCCCAGATACAGGAGTGTGAGAGAGAGGGGTTAGAGGGACCTCCCCAGATACAGGAGTGTGAGAGAGGGGTTAGAGGGACCTCCCCAGATACAGGAGTGAGAGAGGGGTTAGAGGGGCCTCCCCAGATACAGGAGTGAGAGAGGTTAAAGGGACCTCCCCAGATACAGGAGTGTGTGAGAGAGGGGTTAGAGGGGCCTCCCCAGATACAGGAGTGTGAGAGAGGGGTTAGAGAGCCCTTCCCAGATACAGGAGTGTGGGAGAGGGGTTAGAGGGACCTCCCCAGATATGGAGTGAGAGAGAGTGGTTAGATGGAGCTCCCCAGATACGGAGTGTGAGAGAGGGATTAGAGGGACCTCCCCAGATACAGGAATGTGAGAGAGGGGTTAGAGGGACCTCCCCAGATACAGGAGTGTGAGAGAGAGGCGTTAGAGGGACCTCCCCAGATACTGGAGTGTATGAGGGAGGGGTTAGAAGGGCCGTACCCCCAGATACAGGAGTGTGAGAGAGGGGTTAGAGTGCCCTCCCCATATACAGTAGTGTGAGAGAGGGGTTAGAGGGAGCTCCCCAGATACAGGAGTGTGAGAGAGGGGTTAGAGGGGCCTCCCCAGATACAGGAGTGTGAGAGAGAGGAGTTAGAGCGACCTCCCCAGATACAGGAGTGTGAGAGAGGAGTTAGAGGGACCTCCCCAGATACAGGAGTGTGTGAGAGAGGGGTTAGAGGGGCCTCCCCAGATACAGGAGTGTGTGAGAGAGGGGTTAGAGGGACCTCCCCAGATACAGGAGTGCGTGAGAGAGGGGTTAGAGGGACCTCCCCAGATACAGGAGTGTGGGAGAGAGGGGTTAGAGGGACCTCCCCAGATACAGGAGTGTGTGAGAGAGGGGTTAGAGGGATCTCCCCAGATACAGTAGTGTGAGAGAGGGGTTAGAGGGACCTCCCCAGATACAGGAGTGTGAGAGAGAGGGGTTAGAGGGAGCTCCCCAGATACAGGAGTGTGTGAGGTGGGTGTTAGAGGGACCTCCCCAGGTACAGGAGTGTGTGAGAGGGAGGTTAGAGGGACCTCCCCAGATACAGGAGTGTGTGAGAGAGGGGTTAGAGGGAGCTCCCCAGATACAGGAGTGTGAGAGAGAGGGGTTAGAGGGACCTCCCCAGATACAGGAGTGTGAGAGAGGGGTTAGAGGGACCTCCCCGGATACAGGAGTGAGAGAGAGGTTAGAGGGGCCTCCCCAGATACAGGAGTGAGAGAGGTTAGTGGGACCTCCCCAGATACAGGAGTGTGTGAGAGAGGGGTTAGAGGGGCCTCCCCAGATACAGGGGTGTGTAAGAGAGGGGTTAGCGGGACCTCCCCAGATTCAGGAGTGTGTGAGAGAGGCGTTAGAGGGAGCTCCCCAGATACAGGAGTGTGTGAGAGAGAGGGGTTAGAGGGACCTCCCCAGATACTGGAGTGTGTGAGAGAGGGGTTAGAGGGACCTCCCCAGATACAGGAGTGTGAGAGAGAGGGGTTAGAGGGAGCTTCCCAGATACAGGAGTGTGAGAGAGAGGGGTTAGAGGGACCTCCCCAGATACAGGAGTGTGTGAGAGGGGTTAGAGGGACCTCCCCAGATACAGGAGTGTGTGAGAGGGGTTAGAGGGAGCTCCCCAGATACAGGGGTGTGTGAGAGGGGTTAGAGGGCCCTCCCCAGATACAGGAGTGTGAGAGAGAGGGGTCAGAGGGACCTCCCCAGATGCAGGAGTGTGTGAGAGGGGTTAGAGGGCCCTCCCCAGATACAGGAGTGTGTGTGAGACAGGGGTTAGCGGGACCTCCCCAGATACAGGAGTGTGTGTGAGAGAGGGGTTAGAGGGACCTCCCCAGATACAGGAGTGTGAGAGAGGGGTTAGAGGGACCTCCCCAGATACAGGAGTGTGTGTGAGGGAGGTTAGAGGGACCTCCCCAGATACAGGAGTGTGTGAGAGGGGTTAGTGGGACCTCCCCAGACACAGGAGTGTGTGAGAGGGGTCAGAGGGAGCTCCCCAGATACAGGAGTGTGTGAGAGGGGTTAGAGGGCCCTCCCCAGATACAGGAGTGTGTGTGAGAGAGAGGGGTTAGAGGGACCTCCCCAGATACAGGAGTGTGTGTGAGAGGGGTTAGAAGGACCTCCCCAGATACAGGAATGTGAGAGAAGGGGTTAGAGGGACCTCCCCAGATACAGGAGTGTGAGAGAGAGGGGTTAGAGGAAGCTCCCCAGATACAGGAGTGTGTGAGGCGGGTGTTAGAGGGACCTCCCCAGATACAGGAGTGTGTGAGAGGGAGGGTAGAGGGACCTCCCCAGATACAGGAGTGTGAGTGAGAGGGGTTAGAGGGACCTCCCCAGATACAGGAGTGTGTGAGAGAGGGGTTAGAGGGACCTCCCCAGATACAGGAATGTGAGAGAAGGGATTAGAGGGACCTCCCCAGATACAGGAGTGTGAGAGAGAGGGGTTAGAGGGAGCTCCCCAGATACAGGAGTGTGTGAGGCGGGTGTTAGAGGGACCTCCCCAGATACAGGAGTGTGTGAGAGGGAGGTTAGAGGGACCTCCCCAGATACAGGAGTGTGAGTGAGAGGGGTTAGAGGGACCTCCCCAGATACAGGAGTGTGTGAGAGGGGTTAGAGGGACCTCCCCAAATACAGGAGTGTGAGAGAGAGGGGTTAGAGGGAGCTCCCCAGATACAGGAGTGTGTGAGCCGGGTGTTAGAGGGACCTCCCCAGATACAGGAGTGTGAGAGAGGGGTTAGAGGGACCTCCCCAGATACAGGAGTGTGAGAGAGAGGGGTTCGAGGGAGCTCCCCAGATACAGGAGTGTGTGAGGCGGGTGTTAGAGGGACCTCCCCAGATACAGGAGTGTGTGAGAGGGAGGTTAGAGGGACATCCCCAGATACAGCAGTGTGTGAGAGAGGGTTTAGAGGGACCTCCCCAGATACAGGAGTGAGAGAGAGGGGTTAGAGGGACCTCCCCAGATACAGGAGTGTGTGAGAGAGGGGTTAGAGGGACCTCCCCAGATACAGGAGTGTGCGAGAGGGGTTAGAGGAACCTCCCCAGATACAGGAGTGTGAGAGAGAGGGGTTAGAGGGACCTCCCCAGATACAGGACTGTGCGAGAGGGGTTAGAGGGACCTCCCCAGATACAGGAGTGTGTGAGGCGGGTGTTAGAGGGACCTCCCCAGATACAGGAGTGTGTGAGAGAGCGGTTAGAGGGACCTCCCCAGATACAGGAGTGTGTGTGAGAGGGGTTAGAGGGACCTCCCCAGATACAAGAGTGTGAGAGAGAGAGGGGTTAGAGGGACCTCCCCAGATACAGGAATGTGTGTGAGAGGGGTTAGAGGGACCTCCCCAGATACAGGAGTGTGAGAGAGAGAGGGGTTAGAGGGACCTCCCCAGATACAGGAGTGTGAGAGAGGGGGGTTAGAGGGACCTCCCCAGATACAGGAGTGTGAGAGAGAGAGGGGTTAGAGGGACCTCCCCAGATACAGGAGTGTGAGAGAGAGGGGTTAGAGGGACCTCCCCAGATACAGGAGTGTGTGTGAGAGAGGGGTTAGAGGGACCTCCCCAGATACAGGAGTGAGAGAGAGGGGTTAGAGGGAGCTCCCCAGATACAGGAGTGTGTGAGAGAGAGGTTAGAGGGACCTCCCCAGATACAGGAGTGTGTGAGGCGGGTGTTAGAGGGACCTCCCCAGATACAGGAGTGTGAGAGAGAGGGGTTAGAGGGACCTCCCCAGATACAGGAGTGTTAGAGAGAGGGGTTAGAGGGACCTCCCCAGATAGAGGAGTGTGTGAGAGAGGGTTAGAGGGACCTCCCCAGATACAGGAGTGTGTGAGAGAGGGGTTAGAGGGACCTCCCCAGATACAGGAGTGTGAGAGAGGGGTTAGAGGGACCTCCCCAGATACAGGAGTGTGCGAGAGGGGTTAGAGGGACCTCCCCAGATACAGGAGTGTGTGAGAGAGGGGTTAGAGGGACCTCCCCAGATACAGGAGTGTGTGTGAGGGAGGTTAGAAGGACCTCCCCAGATACAGGAGTGTGTGAGAGGGGTTAGTGGGACCTCCCCAGATACAGGAGTGTGTGAGAGGGGTCAGAGGGAGCTCCCCAGATACAGGAGTGTGTGAGAGGGGTTAGAGGGCCCTCCCCAGATACAGGAGTGTGTGTGAGAGAGGGGTTAGAGGGACCTCCCCAGATACAGGAGTGTGTGTGAGAGAGGGGTTAGAGGGACCTCCCCAGATACAGGAGTGTGAGAGAGGAGTTAGAGGGACCTCCCCAGATACAGGAGTGTGTGAGAGAGGGGTTAGAGGGGCCTCCCCAGATACAGGAGTGTGTGAGAGAGGGGTTAGAGGGACCTCCCCAGATACAGGAGTGCGTGAGAGAGGGGTTAGAGGGACCTCCCCAGATACAGGAGTGTGGGAGAGAGGGGTTAGAGGGACCTCCCCAGATACAGGAGTGTGTGAGAGAGGGGTTAGAGGGATCTCCCCAGATACAGTGGTGTGAGAGAGGGGTTAGAGGGACCTCCCCAGATACAGGAGTGTGAGAGAGAGGGGTTAGAGGGAGCTCCCCAGATACAGGAGTGTGTGAGGCGGGTGTTAGAGGGACCTCCCCAGATACAGGAGTGTGTGAGAGGGAGGTTAGAGAGACCTCCCCAGATACAGGAGTGTGTGAGAGAGGGGTTAGAGGGAGTTCCCCAGATACAGGAGTGTGTGAGGCGGGTGTTAGAGGGAGCTCCCCAGATACAGGAGTGTGAGAGAGGGGTTGGAGGGAGCTCCCCAGATACAGGAGTGTGAGAGAGAGGGGTTAGAGAGACCTCCCCAGATACAGGAGTGTGAGAGAGGGGTTAGAGGGACCTCCCCAGATACAGGAGTGAGATAGGGGTTAGAGGGGCCTCCCCAGATACAGGAGTGAGAGAGGTTAGAGGGACCTCCCCAGATACAGGAGTGTGTGAGCGAGGGGTTAGAGGGGCCTCCCCAGATACAGGGGTGTGTGAGAGAGGGGTTAGAGGTACCTCCCCAGATTCAGGAGTGTGTGAGAGAGGGGTTAGAGGGAGCTCCCCAGATACAGGAGTGTGTGAGAGAGAGGGGTTAGAGGGACCTCCCCAGATACTGGAGTGCGTGAGAGAGGGGTTAGAGGGACCTCCCCAGATACAGGAGTGTGAGAGAGGGGTTAGAGGGACCTCCCCAGATACAGGAGTGAGAGAGGGGTTAGAGGGGCCTCCCCAGATACAGGAGTGAGAGAGGCGTTAGAGGGGCCTCCCCAGATACAGGAGTGAGAGAGGTTAAAGGGACCTCCCCAGATACAGGAGTGTGTGAGAGGGAGGTTAAAGGGACCTCCCCAGATACAGGAGTGTGTGAGAGAGGGTTTAGAGGGACCTCCCCAGATACAGTAGTGTGAGAGAGGGGTTAGAGGGACCTCCGCAGATACAGGAGTGTGAGAGAGAGGGGTTAGAGGGAGCTCCCCAGATACAGGAGTGTGTGAGGCGGGTGTTAGAGGGAGCTCCCCAGATACAGGAGTGTGAGAGAGGGGTTAGAGGGAGCTCCCCAGATACAGGAGTGTGAGAGAGAGGGGTTAGAGGGACCTCCCCAGATACAGGAGTGTGAGAGAGGGGTTAGAGGGACCTCCCCAGATACAGGAGTGAGAGAGGGGTTAGAGGGGCCTCCCCAGATACAGGAGTGAGAGAGGTTAAAGGGACCTCCCCAGATACAGGAGTGTGTGAGAGAGGGGTTAGAGGGGCCTCCCCAGATACAGGAGTGTGAGAGAGGGGTTAGAGAGCCCTTCCCAGATACAGGAGTGTGGGAGAGGGGTTAGAGGGACCTCCCCAGATATGGAGTGAGAGAGAGTGGTTAGATGGAGCTCCCCAGATACGGAGTGTGAGAGAGGGATTAGAGGGACCTCCCCAGATACGGGAATGTGAGAGAGGGGTTAGAGGGACCTCCCCAGATACAGGAGTGTGAGAGAGAGGCGTTAGAGGGACCTCCCCAGATAGTGGAGTGTATGAGGGAGGGGTTAGAGGGCCGTACCCCCAGATACAGGAGTGTTAGAGAGGGGTTAGAGTGCCCTCCCCATATACAGTAGTGTGAGAGAGGGGTTAGAGGGAGCTCCCCAGATACAGGAGTGTGAGAGAGGGGTTAGAGGGGCCTCCCCAGATACAGGAGTGTGAGAGAGAGGAGTTAGAGCGACCTCCCCAGATACAGGAGTGTGAGAGAGGAGTTAGAGGGACCTCCCCAGATACAGGAGTGTGTGAGAGAGGGGTTCGAGGGGCCTCCCCAGATACAGGAGTGTGTGAGAGAGGGGTGAGAGGGACCTCCCCAGATACAGGAGTGCGTGAGAGAGGGGTTAGAGGGACCTCCCCAGATACAGGAGTGTGGGAGAGAGGGGTTAGAGGGACCTCCCCAGATACAGGAGTGTGTGAGAGAGGGGTTAGAGGGATCTCCCCAGATACAGTAGTGTGAGAGAGGGGTTAGAGGGACCTCCCCAGATACAGGAGTGTGAGAGAGAGGGGCTAGAGGGAGCTCCCCAGATACAGGAGTGTGTGAGGCGGGTGTTAGAGGGACCTCCCCAGATACAGGAGTGTGTGAGAGAGGGGTTAGAGGGATCTCCCCAGATACAGTAGTGTGAGAGAGGGGCTAGAGGGAGCTTCCCAGATACAGGAGTGTGAGAGAGAGGGGTTAGAGGGACCTCCCCAGATACTGGAGTGTGTGAGAGGGGTTAGAGGCAGCTTCCCAGATACAGGAGTGTGAGAGAGAGGGGTTAGAGGGACCTCCCCAGATACTGGAGTGTGTGAGAGAGGGGTTAGAGGGACCTCCCCAGATACAGGAGTGTGAGAGAGAGGGGTTAGAGGGAGCTTCCCAGATACAGGAGTGTGAGAGAGAGGGGTTAGAGGGACCTCCCCAGATACAGGAGTGTGTGAGAGGGAGGTTAGAGGGACCTCCCCAGATACAGGAGTGTGTGAGAGGGGTTAGAGGGACCTCCCCAGATACAGGAGTGTGTGAGAGGGGTTAGAGGGAGCTCCCCAGATACAGGAGTGTGTGAGAGGGGTTAGAGGGCCCTCCCCAGATACAGGAGTGTGAGAGAGAGGGGTTAGAGGGACCTCCCCAGATGCAGGAGTGTGTGAGAGGGGTTAGAGGGCCCTCCCCAGATACAGGAGTGTGTGTGAGAGAGGGGTTAGCGGGACCTCCCCAGATACAGGAGTGTGTGTGAGAGAGGGGTTAGAGGGACCTCCCCAGATACAGGAGTGTGAGAGAGGGGTTAGAGGGACCTCCCCAGATACAGTAGTGTGAGAGAGGGGTTAGAGGGACCTCCGCAGATACAGGAGTGTGAGAGAGAGGGGTTAGAGGGAGCTCCCCAGATACAGGAGTGTGTGAGGCGGGTGTTAGAGGGAGCTCCCCAGATACAGGAGTGTGAGAGAGGGGTTAGAGGGAGCTCCCCAGATACAGGAGTGTGAGAGAGAGGGGTTAGAGGGACCTCCCCAGATACAGGAGTGTGAGAGAGGGGTTAGAGCGACCTCCCCAGATACAGGAGTGAGAGAGGGGTTAGAGGGGCCTCCCCAGATACAGGAGTGAGAGAGGTTAAAGGGACCTCCCCAGATACAGGAGTGTGTGAGAGAGAGGTTAGAGGGGCCTCCCCAGATACAGGAGTGTGAGAGAGGGGTTAGAGAGCCCTTCCCAGATACAGGAGTGTGGGAGAGGGGTTAGAGGGACCTCCCCAGATATGGAGTGAGAGAGAGTGGTTAGATGGAGCTCCCCAGATACGGAGTGTGAGAGAGGGATTAGAGGGACCTCCCCAGATACAGGAATGTGAGAGAGGGGTTAGAGGGACCTCCCCAGATACAGGAGTGTGAGAGAGAGGCGTTAGAGGGACCTCCCCAGATACTGGAGTGTATGAGGGAGGGGTTAGAAGGGCCGTACCCCCAGATACAGGAGTGTGAGAGAGGGGTTAGAGTGCCCTCCCCATATACAGTAGTGTGAGAGAGGGGTTAGAGGGAGCTCCCCAGATACAGGAGTGTGAGAGAGGGGTTAGAGGGGCCTCCCCAGATACAGGAGTGTGAGAGAGATGAGTTAGAGCGACCTCCCCAGATACAGGAGTGTGAGAGAGGAGTTAGAGGGACCTCCCCAGATACAGGAGTGTGTGAGAGAGGGGTTAGAGGGGCCTCCCCAGATACAGGAGTGTGTGAGAGAGGGGTTAGAGGGTCCTCCCCAGATACAGGAGTGCGTGAGAGAGGGGTTAGAGGGACCTCCCCAGATACAGGAGTGTGGGAGAGAGGGGTTAGAGGGACCTCCCCAGATACAGGAGTGTGTGAGAGAGGGGTTAGAGGGATCTCCCCAGATACAGTAGTGTGAGAGAGGGGTTAGAGGGACCTCCCCAGATACAGGAGTGTGAGAGAGAGGGGTTAGAGGGAGCTCCCCAGATACAGGAGTGTGTGAGGCGGGTGTTAGAGGGACCTCCCCAGATACAGGAGTGTGTGAGAGAGGGTTTAGAGGGACCTCCCCAGATACAGTAGTGTGAGAGAGGGGTTAGAGGGACCTCCGCAGATACAGGAGTGTGAGAGAGAGGGGTTAGAGGGAGCTCCCCAGATACAGGAGTGTGTGAGGCGGGTGTTAGAGGGAGCTCCCCAGATACAGGAGTGTGAGAGAGGGGTTAGAGGGAGCTCCCCAGATACAGGAGTGTGAGAGAGAGGGGTTAGAGGGACCTCCCCAGATACAGGAGTGTGAGAGAGGGGTTAGAGGGACCTCCCCAGATACAGGAGTGAGAGAGGGGTTAGAGGGGCCTCCCCAGATACAGGAGTGAGAGAGGTTAAAGGGACCTCCCCAGATACAGGAGTGTGTGAGAGAGGGGTTAGAGGGGCCTCCCCAGATACAGGAGTGTGAGAGAGGGGTTAGAGAGCCCTTCCCAGATACAGGAGTGTGGGATAGGGGTTAGAGGGACCTCCCCAGATATGGAGTGAGAGAGAGTGGTTAGATGGAGCTCCCCAGATACGGAGTGTGAGAGAGGGATTAGAGGGACCTCCCCAGATACAGGAATGTGAGAGAGGGGTTAGAGGGACCTCCCCAGATACAGGAGTGTGAGAGAGAGGCGTTAGAGGGACCTCCCCAGATACTGGAGTGTATGAGGGAGGGGTTAGAAGGGCCGTACCCCCAGATACAGGAGTGTGAGAGAGGGGTTAGAGTGCCCTCCCCATATACAGTAGTGTGAGAGAGGGGTTAGAGGGAGCTCCCCAGATACAGGAGTGTGAGAGAGGGGTTAGAGGGGCCTCCCCAGATACAGGAGTGTGAGAGAGAGGAGTTAGAGCGACCTCCCCAGATACAGGAGTGTGAGAGAGGAGTTAGAGGGACCTCCCCAGATACAGGAGTGTGTGAGAGAGGGGTTAGAGGGGCCTCCCCAGATACAGGAGTGTGTGAGAGAGGGGTTAGAGGGACCTCCCCAGATACAGGAGTGCGTGAGAGAGGGGTTAGAGGGACCTCCCCAGATACAGGAGTGTGGGAGAGAGGGGTTAGAGGGACCTCCCCAGATACAGGAGTGTGTGAGAGAGGGGTTAGAGGGATCTCCCCAGATACAGTAGTGTGAGAGAGGGGTTAGAGGGACCTCCCCAGATACAGGAGTGTGAGAGAGAGGGGTTAGAGGGAGCTCCCCAGATACAGGAGTGTGTGAGGTGGGTGTTAGAGGGACCTCCCCAGATACAGGAGTGTGTGAGAGGGAGGTTAGAGGGACCTCCCCAGATACAGGAGTGTGTGAGAGAGGGGTTAGAGGGAGCTCCCCAGATACAGGAGTGTGAGAGAGAGGGGTTAGAGGGACCTCCCCAGATACAGGAGTGTGAGAGAGGGGTTAGAGGGACCTCCCCGGATACAGGAGTGAGAGAGGGGTTAGAGGGGCCTCCCCAGATACAGGAGTGAGAGAGGTTAGTGGGACCTCCCCAGATACAGGAGTGTGTGAGAGAGGGGTTAGAGGGGCCTCCCCAGATACAGGGGTGTGTAAGAGAGGGGTTAGCGGGACCTCCCCAGATTCAGGAGTGTGTGAGAGAGGCGTTAGAGGGAGCTCCCCAGATACAGGAGTGTGTGAGAGAGAGGGGTTAGAGGGACCTCCCCAGATACTGGAGTGTGTGAGAGAGGGGTTAGAGGGACCTCCCCAGATACAGGAGTGTGAGAGAGAGGGGTTAGAGGGAGCTTCCCAGATACAGGAGTGTGAGAGAGAGGGGTTAGAGGGACCTCCCCAGATACAGGAGTGTGTGAGAGGGGTTAGAGGGACCTCCCCAGATACAGGAGTGTGTGAGAGGGGTTAGAGGGAGCTCCCCAGATACAGGGGTGTGTGAGAGGGGTTAGAGGGCCCTCCCCAGATACAGGAGTGTGAGAGAGAGGGGTCAGAGGGACCTCCCCAGATGCAGGAGTGTGTGAGAGGGGTTAGAGGGCCCTCCCCAGATACAGGAGTGTGTGTGAGACAGGGGTTAGCGGGACCTCCCCAGATACAGGAGTGTGCGAGAGGGGTTAGAGGGACCTCCCCAGATACAGGAGTGTGTGAGAGAGGGGTTAGAGGGAGCTCCCCAGATACAGGAGTGTGTGAGAGAGAGGGGTTAGAGGGACCTCCCCAGATACTGGAGTGTGTGAGAGAGGGGTTAGAGGGACCTCCCCAGATACAGGAGTGTGAGAGAGAGGGGTTAGAGGGAGCTTCCCAGATACAGGAGTGTGAGAGAGAGGGGTTAGAGGGACCTCCCCAGATACAGGAGTGTGTGAGAGGGGTTAGAGGGACCTCCCCAGATACAGGAGTGTGTGAGAGGGGTTAGAGGGAGCTCCCCAGATACAGGGGTGTGTGAGAGGGGTTAGAGGGCCCTCCCCAGATACAGGAGTGTGAGAGAGAGGGGTCAGAGGGACCTCCCCAGATGCAGGAGTGTGTGAGAGGGGTTAGAGGGCCCTCCCCAGATACAGGAGTGTGTGTGAGACAGGGGTTAGCGGGACCTCCCCAGATACAGGAGTGTGTGTGAGAGAGGGGTTAGAGGGACCTCCCCAGATACAGGAGTGTGAGAGAGGGGTTAGAGGGACCTCCCCAGATACAGGAGTGTGTGTGAGGGAGGTTAGAGGGACCTCCCCAGATACAGGAGTGTGTGAGAGAGGTTAGTGGGACCTCCCCAGACACAGGAGTGTGTGAGAGGGGTCAGAGGGAGCTCCCCAGATACAGGAGTGTGTGAGAGGGGTTAGAGGGCCCTCCCCAGATACAGGAGTGTGTGTGAGAGAGAGGGGTTAGAGGGACCTCCCCAGATACAGGAGTGTGTGTGAGAGGGGTTAGAAGGACCTCCCCAGATACAGGAATGTGAGAGAAGGGGTTAGAGGGACCTCCCCAGATACAGGAGTGTGAGAGAGAGGGGTTAGAGGAAGCTCCCCAGATACAGGAGTGTGTGAGCCGGGTGTTAGAGGGACCTCCCCAGATACAGGAGTGTGAGAGAGGGGTTAGAGGGACCTCCCCAGATACAGGAGTGTGAGAGAGAGGGGTTCGAGGGAGCTCCCCAGATACAGGAGTGTGTGAGGCGGGTGTTAGAGGGACCTCCCCAGATACAGGAGTGTGTGAGAGGGAGGTTAGAGGGACATCCCCAGATACAGCAGTGTGTGAGAGAGGGTTTAGAGGGACCTCCCCAGATACAGGAGTGAGAGAGAGGGGTTAGAGGGACCTCCCCAGATACAGGAGTGTGTGAGAGAGGGGTTAGAGGGACCTCCCCAGATACAGGAGTGTGCGAGAGGGGTTAGAGGAACCTCCCCAGATACAGGAGTGTGAGAGAGAGGGGTTAGAGGGACCTCCCCAGATACAGGAGTGTGCGAGAGGGGTTAGAGGGACCTCCCCAGATACAGGAGTGTGTGAGGCGGGTGTTAGAGGGACCTCCCCAGATACAGGAGTGTGTGAGAGAGCGGTTAGAGGGACCTCCCCAGATACAGGAGTGTGTGTGAGAGGGGTTAGAGGGACCTCCCCAGATACAAGAGTGTGAGAGAGAGAGGGGTTAGAGGGACCTCCCCAGATACAGGAATGTGTGTGAGAGGGGTTCGAGGGACCTCCCCAGATACAGGAGTGTGAGAGAGGGGGGTTAGAGGGACCTCCCCAGATACAGGAGTGTGAGAGAGAGAGGGGTTAGAGGGACCTCCCCAGATACAGGAGTGTGAGAGAGGGGGGTTAGAGGGACCTCCCCAGATACAGGAGTGTGAGAGAGAGAGGGGTTAGAGGGACCTCCCCAGATACAGGAGTGTGAGAGAGAGAGGGGTTAGAGGGACCTCCCCAGATACAGGAGTGTGAGAGAGGGGGGTTAGAGGGACCTCCCCAGATACAGGAGTGTGAGAGAGAGAGGGGTTAGAGGGACCTCCCCAGATACAGGAGTGTGAGAGAGAGGGGTTAGAGGGACCTCCCCAGATACAGGAGTGTGTGTGAGAGAGGGGTTAGAGGGACCTCCCCAGATACAGGAGTGTGAGAGAGGGGGGTTAGAGGGACCTCCCCAGATACAGGAGTGTGAGAGAGAGAGGGGTTAGAGGGACCTCCCCAGATACAGGAGTGTGAGAGAGAGGGGTTAGAGGGACCTCCCCAGATACAGGCGTGTGTGTGAGAGAGGGGTTAGAGGGAGCTCCCCAGATACAGGAGTGTGTGAGAGTGGTTAGAGGGACCTCCCCAGATACAGGAGTGTGAGCGAGGGGTTAGAGGAACCTCCCCAGATACAGGAGTGAGAGAGGGGTTCGAGGGACCTCCCCAGATACAGGAGTGTGTGAGAGAGGGGTTAGAGGGACCTCCCCGGATACAGGAGTGTGAGAGAGAGAGGGGTTAGAGGGACCTCCCCAGATACAGGAGTGTGTGAGAGAGGGGTTAGAGGGACCTTCCCAGATACTGGAGTGTGTGAGAGAGGGGTTAGAGGGACCTCCCCAGATACTGGAGTGTGAGAGAGAGGGGTTAGAGGGACCTCCCCAGATACAGGAGTGTGTGTGAGAGAGGGGTTAGAGGGACCTCCCCAGATACAGGAGTGTGCGAGAGGGGTTAGAGGGACCTCCCCAGATACAGGAGTGTGTGAGGCGGGTGTTAGAGGGACCTCCCCAGATACAGGAGTGTGTGAGAGAGCGGTTAGAGGGACCTCCCCAGATACAGGAGTGTGTGTGAGAGGGGTTAGAGGGACCTCCCCAGATACAAGAGTGTGAGAGAGAGAGGGGTTAGAGGGACCTCCCCAGATACAGGAATGTGTGTGAGAGGGGTTAGAGGGACCTCCCCAGATACAGGAGTGTGAGAGAGAGAGGGGTTAGAGGGACCTCCCCAGATACAGGAGTGTGAGAGAGGGGGGTTAGAGGGACCTCCCCAGATACAGGAGTGTGAGAGAGAGAGGGGTTAGAGGGACCTCCCCAGATACAGGAGTGTGAGAGAGAGGGGTTAGAGGGACCTCCCCAGATACAGGAGTGTGTGTGAGAGAGGGGTTAGAGGGACCTCCCCAGATACAGGAGTGAGAGAGAGGGGTTAGAGGGAGCTCCCCAGATACAGGAGTGTGTGAGAGAGAGGTTAGAGGGACCTCCCCAGATACAGGAGTGTGTGAGGCGGGTGTTAGAGGGACCTCCCCAGATACAGGAGTGTGAGAGAGAGGGGTTAGAGGGACCTCCCCAGATACAGGAGTGTTAGAGAGAGGGGTTAGAGGGACCTCCCCAGATAGAGGAGTGTGTGAGAGAGGGTTAGAGGGACCTCCCCAGATACAGGAGTGTGTGAGAGAGGGGTTAGAGGGACCTCCCCAGATACAGGAGTGTGAGAGAGGGGTTAGAGGGACCTCCCCAGATACAGGAGTGTGCGAGAGGGGTTAGAGGGACCTCCCCAGATACAGGAGTGTGTGAGAGAGGGGTTAGAGGGACCTCCCCAGATACAGGAGTGTGTGTGAGGGAGGTTAGAAGGACCTCCCCAGATACAGGAGTGTGTGAGAGGGGTTAGTGGGACCTCCCCAGATACAGGAGTGTGTGAGAGGGGTCAGAGGGAGCTCCCCAGATACAGGAGTGTGTGAGAGGGGTTAGAGGGCCCTCCCCAGATACAGGAGTGTGTGTGAGAGAGGGGTTAGAGGGACCTCCCCAGATACAGGAGTGTGTGTGAGAGAGGGGTTAGAGGGACCTCCCCAGATACAGGAGTGTGAGAGAGGAGTTAGAGGGACCTCCCCAGATACAGGAGTGTGTGAGAGAGGGGTTAGAGGGGCCTCCCCAGATACAGGAGTGTGTGAGAGAGGGGTTAGAGGGACCTCCCCAGATACAGGAGTGCGTGAGAGAGGGGTTAGAGGGACCTCCCCAGATACAGGAGTGTGGGAGAGAGGGGTTAGAGGGACCTCCCCAGATACAGGAGTGTGTGAGAGAGGGGTTAGAGGGATCTCCCCAGATACAGTGGTGTGAGAGAGGGGTTAGAGGGACCTCCCCAGATACAGGAGTGTGAGAGAGAGGGGTTAGAGGGAGCTCCCCAGATACAGGAGTGTGTGAGGCGGGTGTTAGAGGGACCTCCCCAGATACAGGAGTGTGTGAGAGGGAGGTTAGAGGGACCTCCCCAGATACAGGAGTGTGTGAGAGAGGGGTTAGAGGGAGTTCCCCAGATACAGGAGTGTGTGAGGCGGGTGTTAGAGGGAGCTCCCCAGATACAGGAGTGTGAGAGAGGGGTTGGAGGGAGCTCCCCAGATACAGGAGTGTGAGAGAGAGGGGTTAGAGAGACCTCCCCAGATACAGGAGTGTGAGAGAGGGGTTAGAGGGACCTCCCCAGATACAGGAGTGAGATAGGGGTTAGAGGGGCCTCCCCAGATACAGGAGTGAGAGAGGTTAGAGGGACCTCCCCAGATACAGGAGTGTGTGAGCGAGGGGTTAGAGGGGCCTCCCCAGATACAGGGGTGTGTGAGAGAGGGGTTAGAGGTACCTCCCCAGATTCAGGAGTGTGTGAGAGAGGGGTTAGAGGGAGCTCCCCAGATACAGGAGTGTGTGAGAGAGAGGGGTTAGAGGGACCTCCCCAGATACTGGAGTGCGTGAGAGAGGGGTTAGAGGGACCTCCCCAGATACAGGAGTGTGAGAGAGGGGTTAGAGGGACCTCCCCAGATACAGGAGTGAGAGAGGGGTTAGAGGGGCCTCCCCAGATACAGGAGTGAGAGAGGCGTTAGAGGGGCCTCCCCAGATACAGGAGTGAGAGAGGTTAAAGGGACCTCCCCAGATACAGGAGTGTGTGAGAGGGAGGTTAAAGGGACCTCCCCAGATACAGGAGTGTGTGAGAGAGGGTTTAGAGGGACCTCCCCAGATACAGTAGTGTGAGAGAGGGGTTAGAGGGACCTCCGCAGATACAGGAGTGTGAGAGAGAGGGGTTAGAGGGAGCTCCCCAGATACAGGAGTGTGTGAGGCGGGTGTTAGAGGGAGCTCCCCAGATACAGGAGTGTGAGAGAGGGGTTAGAGGGAGCTCCCCAGATACAGGAGTGTGAGAGAGAGGGGTTAGAGGGACCTCGCCAGATACAGGAGTGTGAGAGAGGGGTTAGAGGGACCTCCCCAGATACAGGAGTGAGAGAGGGGTTAGAGGGGCCTCCCCAGATACAGGAGTGAGAGAGGTTAAAGGGACCTCCCCAGATACAGGAGTGTGTGAGAGAGGGGTTAGAGGGGCCTCCCCAGATACAGGAGTGTGAGAGAGGGGTTAGAGAGCCCTTCCCAGATACAGGAGTGTGGGAGAGGGGTTAGAGGGACCTCCCCAGATATGGAGTGAGAGAGAGTGGTTAGATGGAGCTCCCCAGATACGGAGTGTGAGAGAGGGATTAGAGGGACCTCCCCAGATACGGGAATGTGAGAGAGGGGTTAGAGGGACCTCCCCAGATACAGGAGTGTGAGAGAGAGGCGTTAGAGGGACCTCCCCAGATAGTGGAGTGTATGAGGGAGGGGTTAGAGGGCCGTACCCCCAGATACAGGAGTGTTAGAGAGGGGTTAGAGTGCCCTCCCCATATACAGTAGTGTGAGAGAGGGGTTAGAGGGAGCTCCCCAGATACAGGAGTGTGAGAGAGGGGTTAGAGGGGCCTCCCCAGATACAGGAGTGTGAGAGAGAGGAGTTAGAGCGACCTCCCCAGATACAGGAGTGTGAGAGAGGAGTTAGAGGGACCTCCCCAGATACAGGAGTGTGTGAGAGAGGGGTTCGAGGGGCCTCCCCAGATACAGGAGTGTGTGAGAGAGGGGTGAGAGGGACCTCCCCAGATACAGGAGTGCGTGAGAGAGGGGTTAGAGGGACCTCCCCAGATACAGGAGTGTGGGAGAGAGGGGTTAGAGGGACCTCCCCAGATACAGGAGTGTGTGAGAGAGGGGTTAGAGGGATCTCCCCAGATACAGTAGTGTGAGAGAGGGGTTAGAGGGACCTCCCCAGATACAGGAGTGTGAGAGAGAGGGGCTAGAGGGAGCTCCCCAGATACAGGAGTGTGTGAGGCGGGTGTTAGAGGGACCTCCCCAGATACAGGAGTGTGTGAGAGAGGGGTTAGAGGGATCTCCCCAGATACAGTAGTGTGAGAGAGGGGCTAGAGGGAGCTTCCCAGATACAGGAGTGTGAGAGAGAGGGGTTAGAGGGACCTCCCCAGATACTGGAGTGTGTGAGAGGGGTTAGAGGCAGCTTCCCAGATACAGGAGTGTGAGAGAGAGGGGTTAGAGGGACCTCCCCAGATACTGGAGTGTGTGAGAGAGGGGTTAGAGGGACCTCCCCAGATACAGGAGTGTGAGAGAGAGGGGTTAGAGGGAGCTTCCCAGATACAGGAGTGTGAGAGAGAGGGGTTAGA
The DNA here is from genome assembly GCF_044704955.1 of Pristiophorus japonicus. Classification (NCBI taxonomy): domain Eukaryota; kingdom Metazoa; phylum Chordata; class Chondrichthyes; family Pristiophoridae; genus Pristiophorus; species Pristiophorus japonicus. The sequence goes on from NC_091999.1 coordinate 4,875,081, forward strand.
GGGACCTCCCCAGATACAGGAGTGTGTGAGAGGGAGGTTAGAGGGACCTCCCCAGATACAGGAGTGTGTGAGAGGGGTTAGAGGGACCTCCCCAGATACAGGAGTGTGTGAGAGGGGTTAGAGGGAGCTCCCCAGATACAGGAGTGTGTGAGAGGGGTTAGAGGGCCCTCCCCAGATACAGGAGTGTGAGAGAGAGGGGTTAGAGGGACCTCCCCAGATGCAGGAGTGTGTGAGAGGGGTTAGAGGGCCCTCCCCAGATACAGGAGTGTGTGTGAGAGAGGGGTTAGCGGGACCTCCCCAGATACAGGAGTGTGTGTGAGAGAGGGGTTAGAGGGACCTCCCCAGATACAGGAGTGTGAGAGAGGGGTTAGAGGGACCTCCCCAGATACAGTAGTGTGAGAGAGGGGTTAGAGGGACCTCCGCAGATACAGGAGTGTGAGAGAGAGGGGTTAGAGGGAGCTCCCCAGATACAGGAGTGTGTGAGGCGGGTGTTAGAGGGAGCTCCCCAGATACAGGAGTGTGAGAGAGGGGTTAGAGGGAGCTCCCCAGATACAGGAGTGTGAGAGAGAGGGGTTAGAGGGACCTCCCCAGATACAGGAGTGTGAGAGAGGGGTTAGAGCGACCTCCCCAGATACAGGAGTGAGAGAGGGGTTAGAGGGGCCTCCCCAGATACAGGAGTGAGAGAGGTTAAAGGGACCTCCCCAGATACAGGAGTGTGTGAGAGAGAGGTTAGAGGGGCCTCCCCAGATACAGGAGTGTGAGAGAGGGGTTAGAGAGCCCTTCCCAGATACAGGAGTGTGGGAGAGGGGTTAGAGGGACCTCCCCAGATATGGAGTGAGAGAGAGTGGTTAGATGGAGCTCCCCAGATACGGAGTGTGAGAGAGGGATTAGAGGGACCTCCCCAGATACAGGAATGTGAGAGAGGGGTTAGAGGGACCTCCCCAGATACAGGAGTGTGAGAGAGAGGCGTTAGAGGGACCTCCCCAGATACTGGAGTGTATGAGGGAGGGGTTAGAAGGGCCGTACCCCCAGATACAGGAGTGTGAGAGAGGGGTTAGAGTGCCCTCCCCATATACAGTAGTGTGAGAGAGGGGTTAGAGGGAGCTCCCCAGATACAGGAGTGTGAGAGAGGGGTTAGAGGGGCCTCCCCAGATACAGGAGTGTGAGAGAGATGAGTTAGAGCGACCTCCCCAGATACAGGAGTGTGAGAGAGGAGTTAGAGGGACCTCCCCAGATACAGGAGTGTGTGAGAGAGGGGTTAGAGGGGCCTCCCCAGATACAGGAGTGTGTGAGAGAGGGGTTAGAGGGTCCTCCCCAGATACAGGAGTGCGTGAGAGAGGGGTTAGAGGGACCTCCCCAGATACAGGAGTGTGGGAGAGAGGGGTTAGAGGGACCTCCCCAGATACAGGAGTGTGTGAGAGAGGGGTTAGAAGGATCTCCCCAGATACAGTAGTGTGAGAGAGGGGTTAGAGGGACCTCCCCAGATACAGGAGTGTGAGAGAGAGGGGTTAGAGGGAGCTCCCCAGATACAGGAGTGTGTGAGGCGGGTGTTAGAGGGACCTCCCCAGATACAGGAGTGTGTGAGAGAGGGTTTAGAGGGACCTCCCCAGATACAGTAGTGTGAGAGAGGGGTTAGAGGGACCTCCGCAGATACAGGAGTGTGAGAGAGAGGGGTTAGAGGGAGCTCCCCAGATACAGGAGTGTGTGAGGCGGGTGTTAGAGGGAGCTCCCCAGATACAGGAGTGTGAGAGAGGGGTTAGAGGGAGCTCCCCAGATACAGGAGTGTGAGAGAGAGGGGTTAGAGGGACCTCCCCAGATACAGGAGTGTGAGAGAGGGGTTAGAGGGACCTCCCCAGATACAGGAGTGAGAGAGGGGTTAGAGGGGCCTCCCCAGATACAGGAGTGAGAGAGGTTAAAGGGACCTCCCCAGATACAGGAGTGTGTGAGAGAGGGGTTAGAGGGGCCTCCCCAGATACAGGAGTGTGAGAGAGGGGTTAGAGAGCCCTTCCCAGATACAGGAGTGTGGGAGAGGGGTTAGAGGGACCTCCCCAGATATGGAGTGAGAGAGAGTGGTTAGATGGAGCTCCCCAGATACGGAGTGTGAGAGAGGGATTAGAGGGACCTCCCCAGATACAGGAATGTGAGAGAGGGGTTAGAGGGACCTCCCCAGATACAGGAGTGTGAGAGAGAGGCGTTAGAGGGACCTCCCCAGATACTGGAGTGTATGAGGGAGGGGTTAGAAGGGCCGTACCCCCAGATACAGGAGTGTGAGAGAGGGGTTAGAGTGCCCTCCCCATATACAGTAGTGTGAGAGAGGGGTTAGAGGGAGCTCCCCAGATACAGGAGTGTGAGAGAGGGGTTAGAGGGGCCTCCCCAGATACAGGAGTGTGAGAGAGAGGAGTTAGAGCGACCTCCCCAGATACAGGAGTGTGAGAGAGGAGTTAGAGGGACCTCCCCAGATACAGGAGTGTGTGAGAGAGGGGTTAGAGGGGCCTCCCCAGATACAGGAGTGTGTGAGAGAGGGGTTAGAGGGACCTCCCCAGATACAGGAGTGCGTGAGAGAGGGGTTAGAGGGACCTCCCCAGATACAGGAGTGTGGGAGAGAGGGGTTAGAGGGACCTCCCCAGATACAGGAGTGTGTGAGAGAGGGGTTAGAGGGATCTCCCCAGATACAGTAGTGTGAGAGAGGGGTTAGAGGGACCTCCCCAGATACAGGAGTGTGAGAGAGAGGGGTTAGAGGGAGCTCCCCAGATACAGGAGTGTGTGAGGTGGGTGTTAGAGGGACCTCCCCAGATACAGGAGTGTGTGAGAGGGAGGTTAGAGGGACCTCCCCAGATACAGGAGTGTGTGAGAGAGGGGTTAGAGGGAGCTCCCCAGATACAGGAGTGTGAGAGAGAGGGGTTAGAGGGACCTCCCCAGATACAGGAGTGTGAGAGAGGGGTTAGAGGGACCTCCCCGGATACAGGAGTGAGAGAGGGGTTAGAGGGGCCTCCCCAGATACAGGAGTGAGAGAGGTTAGTGGGACCTCCCCAGATACAGGAGTGTGTGAGAGAGGGGTTAGAGGGGCCTCCCCAGATACAGGGGTGTGTAAGAGAGGGGTTAGCGGGACCTCCCCAGATTCAGGAGTGTGTGAGAGAGGCGTTAGAGGGAGCTCCCCAGATACAGGAGTGTGTGAGAGAGAGGGGTTAGAGGGACCTCCCCAGATACTGGAGTGTGTGAGAGAGGGGTTAGAGGGACCTCCCCAGATACAGGAGTGTGAGAGAGAGGGGTTAGAGGGAGCTTCCCAGATACAGGAGTGTGAGAGAGAGGGGTTAGAGGGACCTCCCCAGATACAGGAGTGTGTGAGAGGGGTTAGAGGGACCTCCCCAGATACAGGAGTGTGTGAGAGGGGTTAGAGGGAGCTCCCCAGATACAGGGGTGTGTGAGAGGGGTTAGAGGGCCCTCCCCAGATACAGGAGTGTGAGAGAGAGGGGTCAGAGGGACCTCCCCAGATGCAGGAGTGTGTGAGAGGGGTTAGAGGGCCCTCCCCAGATACAGGAGTGTGTGTGAGACAGGGGTTAGCGGGACCTCCCCAGATACAGGAGTGTGTGTGAGAGAGGGGTTAGAGGGACCTCCCCAGATACAGGAGTGTGAGAGAGGGGTTAGAGGGACCTCCCCAGATACAGGAGTGTGTGTGAGGGAGGTTAGAGGGACCTCCCCAGATACAGGAGTGTGTGAGAGAGGTTAGTGGGACCTCCCCAGACACAGGAGTGTGTGAGAGGGGTCAGAGGGAGCTCCCCAGATACAGGAGTGTGTGAGAGGGGTTAGAGGGCCCTCCCCAGATACAGGAGTGTGTGTGAGAGAGAGGGGTTAGAGGGACCTCCCCAGATACAGGAGTGTGTGTGAGAGGGGTTAGAAGGACCTCCCCAGATACAGGAATGTGAGAGAAGGGGTTAGAGGGACCTCCCCAGATACAGGAGTGTGAGAGAGAGGGGTTAGAGGAAGCTCCCCAGATACAGGAGTGTGTGAGCCGGGTGTTAGAGGGACCTCCCCAGATACAGGAGTGTGAGAGAGGGGTTAGAGGGACCTCCCCAGATACAGGAGTGTGAGAGAGAGGGGTTCGAGGGAGCTCCCCAGATACAGGAGTGTGTGAGGCGGGTGTTAGAGGGACCTCCCCAGATACAGGAGTGTGTGAGAGGGAGGTTAGAGGGACATCCCCAGATACAGCAGTGTGTGAGAGAGGGTTTAGAGGGACCTCCCCAGATACAGGAGTGAGAGAGAGGGGTTAGAGGGACCTCCCCAGATACAGGAGTGTGTGAGAGAGGGGTTAGAGGGACCTCCCCAGATACAGGAGTGTGCGAGAGGGGTTAGAGGAACCTCCCCAGATACAGGAGTGTGAGAGAGAGGGGTTAGAGGGACCTCCCCAGATACAGGAGTGTGCGAGAGGGGTTAGAGGGACCTCCCCAGATACAGGAGTGTGTGAGGCGGGTGTTAGAGGGACCTCCCCAGATACAGGAGTGTGTGAGAGAGCGGTTAGAGGGACCTCCCCAGATACAGGAGTGTGTGTGAGAGGGGTTAGAGGGACCTCCCCAGATACAAGAGTGTGAGAGAGAGAGGGGTTAGAGGGACCTCCCCAGATACAGGAATGTGTGTGAGAGGGGTTCGAGGGACCTCCCCAGATACAGGAGTGTGAGAGAGGGGGGTTAGAGGGACCTCCCCAGATACAGGAGTGTGAGAGAGAGAGGGGTTAGAGGGACCTCCCCAGATACAGGAGTGTGAGAGAGGGGGGTTAGAGGGACCTCCCCAGATACAGGAGTGTGAGAGAGAGAGGGGTTAGAGGGACCTCCCCAGATACAGGAGTGTGAGAGAGAGAGGGGTTAGAGGGACCTCCCCAGATACAGGAGTGTGAGAGAGGGGGGTTAGAGGGACCTCCCCAGATACAGGAGTGTGAGAGAGAGAGGGGTTAGAGGGACCTCCCCAGATACAGGAGTGTGAGAGAGAGGGGTTAGAGGGACCTCCCCAGATACAGGAGTGTGTGTGAGAGAGGGGTTAGAGGGACCTCCCCAGATACAGGAGTGTGAGAGAGGGGGGTTAGAGGGACCTCCCCAGATACAGGAGTGTGAGAGAGAGAGGGGTTAGAGGGACCTCCCCAGATACAGGAGTGTGAGAGAGAGGGGTTAGAGGGACCTCCCCAGATACAGGCGTGTGTGTGAGAGAGGGGTTAGAGGGAGCTCCCCAGATACAGGAGTGTGTGAGAGTGGTTAGAGGGACCTCCCCAGATACAGGAGTGTGAGCGAGGGGTTAGAGGAACCTCCCCAGATACAGGAGTGAGAGAGGGGTTCGAGGGACCTCCCCAGATACAGGAGTGTGTGAGAGAGGGGTTAGAGGGACCTCCCCGGATACAGGAGTGTGAGAGAGAGAGGGGTTAGAGGGACCTCCCCAGATACAGGAGTGTGTGAGAGAGGGGTTAGAGGGACCTTCCCAGATACTGGAGTGTGTGAGAGAGGGGTTAGAGGGACCTCCCCAGATACTGGAGTGTGAGAGAGAGGGGTTAGAGGGACCTCCCCAGATACAGGAGTGTGTGTGAGAGAGGGGTTAGAGGGACCTCCCCAGATACAGGAGTGTGAGAGAGGGGGGTTAGAGGGGCCTCCCCAGATACAGGAGTGTGAGAGAGAGAGGGGTTAGAGGGACCTCCCCAGATACAGGAGTGTGAGAGAGAGGGGTTAGAGGGACCTCCCCAGATACAGGCGTGTGTGTGAGAGAGGGGTTAGAGGGAGCTCCCCAGATACAGGAGTGTGTGAGAGTGGTTAGAGGGACCTCCCCAGATACAGGAGTGTGTGAGAGAGGGGTTAGAGGGACCTCCCCAGATACAGGAGTGTGAGAGAGGGGGGTTAGAGGGACCTCCCCAGATACAGGAGTGTGAGAGAGAGAGGGGTTAGAGGGAGCTCCCCAGATACAGGAGTGTGAGAGAGAGAGGGGTTAGAGGGACCTCCCCAGATACAGGAGTGTGAGCGAGGGGTTAGAGGGACCTCCCCAGATACTGGAGTGTGCGAGAGGGGTTAGAGGGACCTCCCCAGATACAGGAGTGTGTGAGAGAGGGGTTAGAGGGACCTCCCCAGATACAGGAGTGAGAGAGGGCCAAGGATGGCTTGAGGCCTGGCGGATTTTGCGTCACTGCGTGGGGTTTTTAAAGGAGATTTCCAGTGGCCTTCACTCTGTTTTTGGTTTTTATGCCCGTCACAATGAATTCTCTGAGGATCCGTCGGGCCGGAAAAAGGCGGAAGAAAGCGTCCCGTTATCACATCTTCCCTTCCTCTTGGAGCCTGCAGGGAGCTGGGGGAGGCCTCGCCCAGCGGAGTCAAAGGTCAGCAGCTCCGCCTGGGTCAAAGGTCGCCGTCCACCTTGTTTCCTGCGGGGAGACGGAATGGGCTACGGCCTGACCTGACTGCCTCCGCACTCCCCCTTTTGAAGGGACACTGTCGACAGCAGAATGAAACAGAACGGGGGGGGGGAAAAAAAAGTACTTGCCTTCACAGATAAGGGGTACGAAAAGAAATACTTACATTTATACAGCGCCTGTCACCACCACCGGACGTCCCCAACGCGCTGTACAGCCAATAAAGTGCTTTGTTGACGTGTTGTCCCTGTTGTGACGTGGAAAAACACGGCAGCCAAATTAGCGCACAGCAAGCTCCCACACACAGCAATGTGATGAGGACCCAGATAATCTGTTTTTTTGTGATGTTGATTGAGGGATAAATATTTGCCCCAGGACCCCGGGGATAACTCCCCCCCTGCTCTTCTTCGAAATAGTGGCCGCGGGATCTTTCACATCCGTCTGAGAGAGCAGACAGCGGCCTCGGTTTAATGCCTCATCCAATAGACAACAACAGTAAATTGAATTTATATAGCCTCCTTAATGTAGTGAAATGTCCCAAGGTGCTTCACAGGAGCATTAAGCGATAAAAATTTGACACCCAGCCCCATAAGTTGAAATTAGCGCAGGTGAGCAAAAGCTGGGTCACAGAGGTAGGTTTTAAGGAGCGTCTTGAAGGAGGAGAGAGAGGTCGAGAGGCGGGGAGGTTTAGGGAGGGAGTTCCAGAGCTTGGGGCCCAGGCAACAGAAGGCACGGCCACCGATGGTGGAGCGATTATAATCAGGGATGCTCAAGAGGGCAGAATTAGAGGGGCGCAGACATCTCGGGGGGGGAGATTACAGAGATAGGGAGGGAGCGAGGGCCATGGAGGGATTTGTCAACAAGGATGAGAATTTTGAAATCGAGGCGTTGCTTAACCGGGAGCCGGTGAAGGTCAGCGAGCACAGGGGGTGATGTGTGAGCGGGACTTGGTGCGAGTTAGGACACGGGGCAGTGAGCACAGAGGGTAATGGGTGAGCGGGACTTGGTGCGAGTTAGGACACGGGGCAGCGAGCACAGGGGGTGATGGGTGAGTGGGACTGGGTGCGAGTTAGGACACGGGGCAGTGAGCACAGAGGGTGATGGGTGAGCGGGACTTGGTGCGAGTTAGGACACGGGGCAGCGAGCGCAGGAGGTGATGGGTGAGCGGGACTCGGTGTGAGTTAGGACACGGGGCAGCGAGCACAGGGGGTGATGGGTGAGCGGGACTCGGTGCGAGTTAGGACACGGGGCAGTGAGCACAGGGGGTGATGGGTGAGCGGGACTCGGTGCGAGTTAGGACACGGGGCAGCGAGCACAGGGGGTGATGGGTGAGCGGGACTCGGTGTGAGTTAGGACACGGGGGCAGCGAGCACAGGGGGTGATGGGTGAGCGGGACTCGGTGAGAGTTAGGACACGGGGGCAGCGAGCACAGGGGGTGATGGGTGAGTGGGACACGGTGAGAGTTAGGACACGGGGGCAGCGAGCACAGGGGGTGATGGGTGAGTGGGACTCGGTGTGAGTTAGGACACGGGGGCAGCGAGCACAGGGGGTGATGGGTGAGCGGGACTTGGTGCGAGTTAGGACACGGGGCAGTGAGCACAGGGGGGTGATGGGTGAGTGGGACTGGGTGTGAGTTAGGACACGGGGCAGTGAGCACAGGGGGGTGATGGGTGAGTGGGACTGGGTGCGAGTTAGGACACGGGGCAGCGAGCACAGGGGGTGATGGGTGAGCGGGACTCGGTGTGAGTTAGGACACGGGGGCAGCGAGCACAGGGGGGTGATGGGTGAGCGGGACTCGGTGCGAGTTAGGACACGGGTCAGTGAGCACAGGGGGTGATGGGTGAGCGGGATTCGGTGCGAGTTAGGATACGGGGGCAGTGAGCACAGGGGGTGATGGGTGAGTGGGTCTCGGTGCGAGTTAGGACACGGGGCAGCCGAGTTTTGGATCACCTCTAGTTTACGGAGGGTAGAATGTGGGAGGCCGGCCAGGAGTGCGTTGGAATGGTCAAGTCTGGAGGTAACAAAGGCATGGATGAGGGTTTCAGCAGCAGTGTTATTGTGCAGGTGGGTGTTGGCGATGTTGGTGATGGAGAGGATATGTGGTCGGAATATCAGCTCGGGGCTAATGGGACACCAAGGTTGTGAACAGTCGGGTGCAGCCTCAGTCAGTGGCCAGGGAGGGGGATGGATTCGGAGGCGAGGGAACGGAGGTTGTGGTGGTTTTGCTGGTGAAGAAGATTTCAGCTCGGTTTACACACAGGAAGAGCAGCATTGAATCAGCCGTGTGTTCACACGCACAACACTGCAGGAGGCTGGATCCACAATCAAACTGAATTGGTCCAACAGTTACTCCCGAGCCATCTTTAGGCTGTGTGTGTTTCTGTGAGTTACTGAAAATATAACAAGCTCATAGTGGGACAGAGAGGGACAGGGCCAGAGAGAGAGAGAGATAGAGAGTGAGAGAGTGAGAGAGACAGAGCGAGAGACAGAGTGAACGAGAGAGAGGGAGAGAGAGAGGGAGAGAGACAGACTGAGAGACAGACAGAGAGAATGAGAGAGAGGGAGAGAGAGAGACAGAGAGACAGACTGAGAGACAGAGAGAGAGAATGAGAGAGAGGGAGAGAGAGAGACAGAGAGACAGACTGAGAGACAGAGAGAGAGAGAGATAGAGAGTGAGAGAGACAGAGAGACAGACTGAGAGACAGACAGAGAGAATGAGAGAGAGAGACAGAGAGACAGACTGAGAGACAGACTGAGAGACAGACAGAGAGAATGAGAGAGAGGGAGAGAGAGAGACAGAGAGACAGACTGAGAGACAGACTGAGAGAATGAGAGAGAGACAGAGAGACAGACAGAGAGAACGAGAGAGAGGGAGAGAGAGAGACAGAGAGACAGACTGAGAGACAGAGAGAGAGAGAGATAGAGAGTGAGAGAGACAGAGAGACAGACTGAGAGACAGACAGAGAGAATGAGAGAGAGAGACAGAGAGACAGACTGAGAGACAGACTGAGAGACAGACAGAGAGAATGAGAGAGAGGGAGAGAGAGAGACAGAGAGACAGACTGAGAGACAGACAGAGAGAATGAGAGAGAGAGACAGAGAGACAGACTGAGAGACAGAGAGAGAGAGAGATAGAGAGTGAGAGAGACAGAGAGACAGGCAGAGAGAACGAGAGAGAGGGAGAGACAGACAGAGAGACAGAGAGACAGACAGAGAGAACGAGAGAGAGAGAGAGAGAGAGAGAGAGACAGACTGAGAGACAGACAGAGAGAACGAGAGAGAGGGAGAGAGAGAGACAGACTGAGAGACAGGCAGAGAGAACGAGAGAGCGAGAGACAGAATGAGAGAGAGAGGGAGAGAGAGATAGAGAGTGAGAGAGAGGGAGAGAGAGAGAGACAGTGAGAGAGACAGAGAGACAGACAGACAGAGAGAGTGAGTGAGAGAGAGAGAGAGAGAGAGACAGACAGAGAGAACGAGAGAGAGAGAGAGAGAGAGAGAGAGAATGAGAGAGACAGAGAGAGAGAGAGACAGAGAGCGAGAGACAAACAGAGCGAGAGAGAGAGAGCGAGATAGAGAGAGACAGACAGACAGAGAGAGAGATAAAAAGAGACAGAGAGATAGAGAGAGAGACAGAGACAGAGAGAAAGTGAGAGAGAGAGAGACAAAAGGAGAGAGAGAGAGAGACAGAGAGAGAGAGAGAGAGAGAGTCAAAAAGAGAGAGAGAGACAGAGAGAGACAGAGTGAGAGAAACAGAGAGGCAGAGAGAAAGACAGGGAGAAAGTGAGCAAGAGAGAAAGTGAGAGAGAGAGACAGAGAGAGAGAGAGACTCACAGAATGAAAAAAAAGCGACACAGAGACAGACAGAGGGAGTGAGATAGAGAGAGACAGAGAGTGAGAGAGACAGAGTGAGAGAGACAGAGTGAGAGACACAGATAGTGGAGCTGAGTCCATGATCGGATCAGCCATGATCGTATTAAATGGCGGAGCAGGCTCGAGGGGCAAACAGTGATTACATAAGAATTAGGAGCAGGAGTCGGCCATTCGGCCCCTCGAGCCTGCTTCGCCATTCAATAAGATGGCGGCTGATCTTTGACCTCAACTCCACTTTCCTGCACTGTCCCCATATCCCTCGATTCCCTCAATATCCAAAAATCTACCGATCTCGGCCTTGAATATACTCAAAGACTGAGCCTCCACAGCCCTCTGGGGCAGAGAATTCCAAAGATTCACCACCCTCTGAGTGAAGAAATATCTCCTCATCTCAGTCCTAAATGGCCGAGCCCTTATCCTGAGACTGTGTGACCCCTGGTTCTAGACTCCCCAGCCCCGGGGGGAAACACCCTCCCTGTATCTACCCTGTCAAGCCCTGTGAGAACGTTGTATGTTTCAATGAGATCACCTCTCATTGTTGAACTGGATGTTGAGAGCGGGAGGCTGTGAAGGGCCTAAACGAAAGATGAGGCGCTGTTCCTCGAGCTTGCGTTGAGCTCCGTTGGGACGGTGCAGGAGGCCGAGAGACGGAGAGGTCAGAGCGGGAGAGGGGCGGAGAATTAAAGGGACAGGCGACCGGAAGCTCGGGGTCACATTAACAGACTGAACAGAGCTGTTTCTGCAAAGCGGTCACCCCAGTCTACGCCTGGTCTCCCCCCAATGTAGAGGAGACCACACCGTGAGCAGCGAATACAGTATGCTACATTGCAAGAAGTTACAAGTAAATCGGTGTTTCACCTGGAAGGAGTGTCTGGGGCCCTGGACAGTGGGAAGGGAGGTGGGGGGTAAAAGGGGCAGGTGTTGCATCTCCTACGCTTGCCCGGGAAGGTGCCGTGGGAAGGGGAGGGGGCGCTGGGGGGGGGGGGGCGGTGACTGCGGAATGGACCCGGGTGTCGCGGAGGGAGAGGTCCCTTCGGAACGCTGGGAGGGGAGGGGGGAGGTGTGATTGGGCGGTGGGATCGCGCTGGAGGTGTCGAAGGTGGAGGCTGGTGGGGTGAAAGGTGAGCACGAGGGGGAACCCCACTGTGGTCCTGGGAGGGGAAGGGGCAGAGGTGCGGGAAACAGAACGGACACGCTCGAGGGCCACGTTAACCACGGTGGAGGCGAATCCTCGGATGAGGAACAAGGAAGACATATCGGAGGCACTCGTGTGGAAGGTGGCATGGTCAGAGCAGATGCGACGGAGATGGAGAAACTGGGAGAATGGAACTGTTGTGTATAGAAGAACTCCACGAGGCCGAGGACTGTGAGCTAAACTTAGTGTGACCTTAGTCTTTATTACATCTCCAGAGTGCCTAAACAACATGGCAGCCGACCTTTTACACTGGCCCTGCATGTGTGTGTGTGTGCAGGTGACCATTAGGACTCCAACAGTGGCGCCCTCTGGTGGCAAGTATTACACGGTTACATACATAACATCACTCCCCCCCCCACAAAGTCTTCGGTACAAGTTATTTACAAGTTGAGGCGGTCCGGAGCCCTTCGCTCCCTGGTTGACCGTCTAAGTTCAAACCCTGGCGTGTGTGAGTTGGCCGGACCATGCTGCACTGCTCCGCGGCTGGTCTGACCGGACTGTCAGGAACGGTGGGTTCATCCTCGCGATTGACAGCGAGGTCGATTGCTGGTTGGGTGTGTGTTGGTGGATCGTCGATGGTGATGTCCTCTTCAAGTGGTTCCTGGTTGTCAGTAAATCCCAATTTGGTCTGGTCTAAATGCTTTCTGCACTGTTTGGCCATTTAACAGTTTGATTCGAAACACCCTGTTCCCTTCCTTGGCCAAGTCAGTGCCAGCAAACCCACTTGGGACCATGACCGTAATTCAGGACAAACACAGGGTCGTTAACATCAATGTCACGTGAAACAGACGCGCGATCGTGGTACATGTTCTGCCGGTGTCGCCGGGTTTCCACGGTGATCATTAAGACCCGGGCGCACTAGGGGAGAGCCTGGTTTTTGAGGGCTCTCTTCATGAACAATTCTGCCGGGGGAACCCCCGGTGAGTGAGTGGGGTCGCGTCCGGTAACCGAGCAGAACGCGAGACAAGAGGGTCACGCGTTTCATGCTCGGCTTGATGGTTTGGACTGCCCGCTCCGCTTGACCGTTAGACGCGAGCTTGAACAGAACAGACCTGACATGCTCGATGCCATTGCGGGTCATGAACTCGTTGAATTCCGAGCTGGTGAAACGCGGTCCATTGTCACTGACAAGGCCGTCGGGCAAACCACGGGTGGTGAACGTGGCCCAGAGACTTTCAATGGTGGCTGTAGACGTGCAGGATGACATGGTTACACATTCAATCCATTTGGAGTAAACGTCCACTACTACTAAAAACACCTTTCCTAGAAAGGGGCCGGCAAAATCTACGTGGATCTTGGACCACGGTTTGGAGGGCCATGACCACAGACTCAATGGAGCCTCCCTGGGTGCATTGCTCAGTTGCGAGCACGTGTTGCACTGATGCACGCATGACTCCAAGTCCGAGTCAATGCCGGGCCACCAAACATGCGACCTGGCGATAGCCTTCATCATGACTATGCCTGGGTGGGTACTGTGTAGGTCACGTGTAAACGTTTCCCTGCCTTTTTCTGGCAAAACCACGCGATCACCCCATAAGAGACAATCCGACTGGATGGACATTTCACCTTTGCGTCGGTGAAACGGCTTAATTTGATCTTGCATTTCCCCCGGGAACAGCCGGCCAGTTCCCATGTAGGACACAACTCTTTACTAATGATAGCACAGGATCCTGGCTGGCCCAGGTCCTGATCTGGCGAGCTGTGACAGGTGACCCCTCGCTCTCAAAATCATCCATGACCAGTAACAAGTCTGCGGGCTGAGCCATTTCCACCCCGGTGGTGGGTAATGGTAGCCGGCTGAGAGCATCGGCACAGTTTTCGGTGCCTGGTCTGTGGCGGGTAACATAGTCATAAGCGGATAATGTTAGTGCCCATCTTTGGATGCGGGACGAAGTATTGGTGTTTATACCTTTGCTCTCCGAAAACAGCGAAATGAGCAGTTTCTGGTCAGTTTCAAGCTCAAACCGAAGTCCAAATAGGTATCGGTGCATTTTCTTAACCCCATATACACATGCTAACGCCTCTTTCTCAACCATACTGTAGGCTCTCTCAGCCTGAGACAGACGTCTAGACACGTATGTAACCGGTTGGAGGTTACCCGATACATTGGCTTGCTGTATCACACAGCCGACCCGGTACGATAAGACGTCACAAGCTAGCACTAAACGTTTACATGGGTCATAGTGTACAAGTAACTTATTTGAACATAGCAGGTTCCTGGCCTTCTCAAAGGCTGCGTCTTGAGATTTAGCCCAAACCCAGACGTCACCCTGACGTAGCAACAAGTGCAAAGGCTCTAACAACGTGCTCAACCCGGGCAGAAAGTTACCGAAATAGTTGAGGAGTCCCAGGAACGAACGCAGCTCCGTCACATTCTGTGGTCTGGGTGCATTCTTGATGGCCTCTGTCTTTGAGTCCGTGGGCCTGATGCCGTCTGCTGCAATCTTTCTCCCCCAAAAATTCGACTTCTGGCGCCAGGAAAACACACTTGGAGCGTTTCAGCCTGAGTCCCACTCTGTCCAGGCGACTTAGAACCTCTTCCAGGTTGTGTAGATGTGCGATGGTGTCACGACCGGTGATCAGGATGTCGTCTTGAAACACAACGGTGCGCGGAACCGATTTCAGCAAACTCCATGTTTCTCTGGAAAATGGCTGCAGCCGAGTGAATCCCGAAAGGGCCCCTGTGGTCTATAAACAGCCCTTTGTGTGTGTTGATGCACGCCGGTCTTTTCGAAGATTCAGCCAGCTCCTGTGTCATGTAGACGGAGGTTAGGTCCAACTTGGTGAACGACTTCCCCCCTGCTAACGTTGCGAACAGGTCATCCGCCTTGGGTAGCGGATACTAGTCCTGTAGTGAGACTCGGTTAATCGTTACCCTGTAGTCTCCGCAGATTCTGACCGTGACATCGCTTTTCAACACCGGAACAATTGGACTGGCCCACGCGTTGAACTCGACTGGCGATATGATCCCTTCGCGTTGGAGTCTGTCCAGTTCGATCTCGACTTCCTCCCTCATCATGAACGGAACCGCCCGAGCCTTGTGATGGACGGGCCGTCCATCGGGGCCTAGGTGGGTCTGTACCTTGGCGCCTGCGAAGTTGCCAATGCCTGGTTCGAACAGCGAGGGAAACTTGCTCAGCACTTGAGCACACGAGGCGTCATCCACTGAAGATGGTGCTTTGATGTCGTTCCAATTCCATCTAATCTTTTCTAGCCGGCTTCTGCCGAACAGCATTGGACCATTGCCTGGAACAATCCACAATGATAGGTCCTGCACAGCTCCATCATACGATACCTTCACTGCCGCACTTCCAATGACTGGTATGAGCTCTTTGGTGTAGGTACGCAGCTTTGCATTAATCGGGCTCAGTTTGGGCCTTTGTGCCTTATTGCCCCACAGTATCTCGAAAGCCTTCTGGCTCATTATTGACTGACTCGCCCCCGTGTCCAACTCCATGGATACTGGAACTCCATTTAAGTTGACTTTCAGCGTTATAGGAGGGCTCTTGGTGGTGAAGGTATGTGCCCCATACACTCCTTCCTCGGGTCGAGTTGCCTGTGCTGCGTGATCCGCGCCGGATCGATCGTCCTCTGCCACGTGGTGTGTCGCAGCACGCTTGCTCATTCGCTGGAGGTGCCCCATTGTTGTGCAGCCTTTGCACACGTCGTGAATCGACATTGATGGGCCCGATGATTACCCCCTGCAGCGCCAACACGGTGCTAATGGATTCACATTCACCCCCCCCGATGGCGGTCTCTGAGTCATCACAGACCCTTGCAGCCACAGACGTACAGGCCCTGCCATGTGCAGTTCGGCCTGCCAGCGACGCCATTTTATGCACAGTACTTGCCCGGTGAGCTTCGATGTTGAGAAGATATCTGTTTGGGTGTTACTGTCCGTGGCCATGCACGCCTGGCCGATCGCGATGGCCCCCCCTGCTCAGGTCTAGGGTCTTCGGCAACCAGCAGCTTTCGAAGAACGACCTCGTGGCCGGTGCCCGGCACGGAAAAGTCCCGCAGCATTTGCCCCAACGCAGCTCCAAAATCGCAAGGTCCCGCGAGGCGTCTCAGGTCGCCGACATAATCCGCCACGTCCTGGGCCCCCCGGAGCGATGGTGCGTGTAAAAACGATACCTGGCCATGAGGATACTCTCCTTCGGCTTGAGGTGGTCCCGACCCAGCGTGCACAGCTCGGTATATTCCCTCTCCGTTGGTTTTGTCGGTAGCGAGCAGATTCTTGATGAGGCCCGTATATTTTAGGCCCGCAGACAGAGAGGAGAACCGCCCTGCGCTTGGCCGCGTTAGTGTCTCCTTCCAGCTCGTTGGCCACGAATTACTGGTCGGGACGCTCGACGAAGGCTTCCCAGTCATCACCCTCTACGAATCTCGCTCATATTCCAATGGCAGCCATGGTTGCGTGAAGGTTCGTATTCTGTTACTCGTCGCCAATTGTTGCGTCGAGAAGAGCTCCATGAGGCTGAGTACTGTGAGCTAAACTTGGTGTGACCTTAGTCTTCTTTAGTACAACTCCAGAGTGCCTAAACAACATGGCAGCCAACCTTTTATACTAGCCCTGCACATGTGTGTGTGTGTGTGTGTGTGTGTGTGTGTGTGACCATTAGGACTCCAACAGTGGCGCCCTCTGGTGGCAAGTATTAGTTACATACACAACAGGAATGGAGTCCTTACAGGATGTGAGGTGGGAGGACGTGTGGTCCAGGGAGCTGTGGGGGTCAGTGGGCTTGTGGTGGATACGGGTCGAAAGCCTATTCCCCAGAGATTGAGACACGGAAGTCGAGGAAAGGAAAGGAATAGGAGACGGCCATGTGAAGGTGAGGGGCGGGTGAACAGTGAATATTTTCTAGTTCGGGGCGAGAGCAGGAAAGGGCACCGATACAGACATCAACGGACCGGAAAAAGAGGTGCGCGAGGGGGACCCGAGTCGGACTGGAACAAGGAATGTTCCACATAGCCCGATCGGAAGGGCAGGCAGAGCTCGGACCCATGCGGGTTCCCCATAGCAACGCCTTCAATTTGGAGGAAGTGAGTGGAGTTTAAAGGAGAAGTTGTTCCACGTGGGAGCACGTTCAGCCGGGCGGAGGAGGGCTTCGGTGGACGGGGACTGGTTGGGCCTCTGCTCGAGGAAGAAGCGGAGCGCCCTCAGGCCATCCTGGTGGGGGATGGAGGCCCAGAGGGATTGGGGCGTCCGTGGTGAAAAGGAGACGAGTGGGGCCGGGAAACTGTTAACGTGGCAGAAGGCGTCGGAAGAGCCTCGGATATAGGTGGGAAGAGACTGGACAAGGGGCGGCGGGAGGGAAATAGAGTGGAGATAGGAATAAATAAGGTCCTTGGGGCAAGAACAGGCTGAAACTGTTATGTCCTTCGATGCTCTGATAATGACTCCACGAGGCACAATGTGTGGTACTTGAACTGTCGTGACCTTAGTCCTTTGTTAATGACTCCAGAGTGAGGATCATACCTTCTACACTCGGCCAGGCACACCTGTACAGGTAACCTACAAAGTCTCCCACTGCGGTGCCCCCTGGTGGCATCCCCTTGTGATGGTACAAGCAGTAACCATGCAGGATACATGACATCACTCTCCCCCCAAGCCTTTAGTGCAAATCGCCTTCCTGCATCGACTGTGCTCGGGTATCTTAGCTCTATCTGGTTGACTCTTGGCGGGACATTCCATTCTTGGGTGAGAGGTTGGTGCTGGTGGTTGCTGTTTGTGTGTGTCCCCGACCACTCCATCATTCCCCCCTCCCCCCCCCGCCCGGCCACACACATACAGATTGTGCCGGAAGCTCATTGCATTCATATACATTCAAGTTCAGAAAAACAAGTTTGCATTGCAGTTCAGTTGTGGGCCAAGTACGTTAGACTGGTGAGATACATTATCGATGCGTACTGGGGGTCGGTAACCAGTACGTAAGGAGGAGCTAGCTCCAGAACTGCTGGGTGGTGGACCAGGCAGTCTGGTGGTGGTGCGGTGCCCAGTGCTGGCAGCGGGAGCCCGGTTGGCTCAAGTTGCCCGCTCTCGGGGCTGTTGCCCGTGGTTCCTAGCGTCAGGCAGGTTCACAGATGCCTTATGTTGGCCTTCATAGCGAGGGGATTTGAGTACAGGGGCAGGGAGGTGTTACTACAGTTGTACAGGGCCTTGGTGAGGCCACACCTGGAGTATTGTGTACAGTGTTTTGGTCTCCTAACTTGAGGAAGGACATTCTTGCTATTGAGGGAGTGCAGCGAAGGTTCACCAGACTGATTCCCGGGATGGCGGGACTGACCTATCAAGAAAGACTGGATCAACTGGGCTTGTATTCACTGGAGTTCAGAAGAATGAGAGGGGATCTCATAAAAACGTTTAAAATCCTGACTGGTTTAGACAGGTTAGATGCAGGAAGAATGTTCCCAATGTTGGGGAAGTCCAGAACCATGGGTCACAGTCTAAGGATAAGGGGTAAGCCATTTAGGACCGAGATGAGGAGAAACTTCTTCACCCAGAGAGTGGTGAACCTGTGGAATTCTCTACCACAGAAAGTTGTTGAGGCCAATTCACTAAATATATTCAAAAAGGAGTTAGATGTAGTCCTTACTACTCGGGGGATCAAGGGGTATGGCGAGAAAGCAGGAATGGGGTACTGAGGGAATGATCAGCCATGAACTCATTGAATGGCGGTGCAGGCTCGAAGGGCCGAATGGCCTACTCCTGCACCTATTTTCTATGTTTAGCGCAGTTTGCTCTTTCAGGCTCGTGGTGGTTGTTGCCATCGGGTGCCTGAGAGGTGGAGCTGATCAGGGGCAGGGTATCGATACCGGAGCCGTTGCCCTGCTGAGATCGCTTGTTCTGCAGCTGATGTGTAATTGGCTCCATGGTGCATCACTCTGGTCCCAGGGACGCAGGCTACAGCGTTGGGTAGCTCGCTGGACCTGTGTGCCCCCCATGGGTGTTTGCCCGCTGCATTGGCTGTGTGCAGTTGAAACCCTACATCGCACAACGTTTCCTGACTTATTGTGAATAACCTGTAGCTCCGATCGCGATCGCGCGAATTTTCTTTGCATGTCCACAACTCTGATCATCAATTACACAATTTACATTTAACTCACAGTTGCTCTTACATTGATTGAGAGTGTGGGACTGTCCCTTTAAGTGTGGTGGGTTGCAGGCCTCCTTTAAGAGAGCCTTGCTATCTTTACCCCAATCCTCTTCTCCGTTTGGCGCCACGTGTTGCTCCATCAGCGCTGTACCTCGTGGATCTTGGGAAGGAGGTAGAAGTGGGCTGTGTGGGGTTGGGGAACTATGAGATTGGTGGTGATGGAGGGAAGATCTCCAGAAGAGATGTGGTCAATGACGGTCTGGGAAATGATGGCTAGATGGTCCAGGGGGAGGTAGAGAGAGCGAGAGAGAGAGAGTTTGAGAGAGACACACACACACTCAGAAAGAGACAGACAGAGGGAAGAGAGAGCGAGAGAGGGAGACAGAGAGAGACACAATCATTGAAAAAGGGAGAGAGACAGAGAGAGAGTGAGAAACAGGGAGGGAAACATAGTGATTGAGAGACAGAGATTGAGAGATACAGAGAGAGAGAGAGACACATACATTGAAAGACAGAGAGACAGAGAGAGAGAGAGAGAGGCAGATTGGATAGACAGAGAGAGACAGTGAGAGAGAGAGGCAGATTGGATAGACAGAGAGAGAGACAGAGAGAGAGGGAGACAGAGAGACAGAGAGAGAGAGAGAGGGAGAGACAGTGAGAGAGAGAGGCAGATTGGATAGACAGAGAGAGAGAGAGAGAGGCAGATTGGATAGACAGAGAGAGAAAGAGAGAGACAGTGAGAGAGAAAGGCAGATTGAATAGATAGAGAGAGAGAGACAGACAGATTGGATAGACAGAGAGAAAGAGAGAGAGAGAGACCGTGAGAGAGAGAGGCAGATTGGATAGACAGAGAGAGAGACAGTGAAAGAGAAAGGCAAATTGAATAGACAGAGAGAGAGAGAGACAGATTGGATAGACAGATAGATAGAGAGAGAGAGAGAGAGACAGAGAGAGAGACAGAGCGCGACAATGACAGAGACAGAGAGAGAGACAGACAGAGAGAGAGACAGTGAGAGAGACAGACACAGAGAGAGACAGTGAGAGAGAGACAGAGAGACAGAGAGAGAGAGAGAGAGAGGGACAGGGAGAGACAGAGAGAGAGAGAGACAGAGAAAGAGAGAGACAGAGAGAGAGAGACAGAGAGAGAGACAGAGAAACAGAGAGAGAGACAGAGAGAGAGAGAGAGAGACAGAGAGAGAGACAGAGAAACAGAGAGAGAGAAACAGAGAGAAACAGAGAGACAGAGAGAGAGAGAGACAGAGAGAGAGAGAGAGACAGAGAAAGACAGAGAGAGAGACAGAGAGAGAGAGAGAGAGACAGAGAGAGAGAGAGAGAGAGAGACACAGAGAGAGTGACAGAGAGAGAGAGGGACAGAGAGAGTGACAGAGAGAGACAGAGAGAGAGAGGGACAGAGAGAGTGACAGAGAGAGACAGAGAGAGAGAGGGACAGAGAGAGCGACAGAGAGAGAGAGAGAGAGAGAGAAAGACAGAGAGAGAGAGACAGAGAGAGAGAGGGACAGAGAGAGAGAGAGAGAGACAGAGAAAGACAGAGAGAGAGACAGAGAGAGAGAGACAGAGAGAGAGAGAGAGACAGAGAGAGAGAGGGACAAGAGAGTAACAGAGAGAGAGAGAGAGAAAGACAGAGAGAGAGACAGAGAGAGAGAGACAGAGAGAGAGAGAGAGAGCGACAGAGAGAGAGAGAAAGACAGAGAGAGAGACAGAGAGAGAGAGAGACAGAGAAAGACAGAGAGAGAGACAGAGAGAGAGAGATACAGAGAGAGAGAGCCCAGGGTGATGGGACCACTTCCTGTGGTGCACTGACTTTAAGTCAGTAACTCTGCAGTCTGCGGCAGGGATCGATAGTCCCGTGGCCCTCTCCCCCCCCCCACCCGCTGTGAGCTGTACTCCTGCAGTCGGTCGATTATGAGGCGGCCTCATTAGCAAGCTCCATTAGCGGTAGCGCTGTGGGGTTGGGCCAGGGCTCCCAGGGGGGGTCAGTGAAAGGTTGCTAATGGACCAGGTGATGGACAGAGTCAGCACTCCTCGCTATCCTGTATTAATGGTGGCCCGGACTCAGGCAGAGGCGAGGGGAGGGGAGCGGGTTGCGGAGGGAGGCGGGGAGGGGAGAGGGGGGGCATTGCGAGGGTCTGAGCCCTGTCGGGAAAGGCCCGAGGGTTACGTAACCTTCACTTGGAAAACTTATCCGGGATTGCGTTTCGGTATTCTGCGACCAATATTTATCCCTCAAGTAAACAGTGCTTTAAACAGAATACAGATGACCAGGTCATTACGCACTGGAACTCCCTGCCTAAACCTCTCCGCCTCTCTACCTCTCTCTCCTCCTTCAAGACGTTCCTTAAAACCCACCTCTGTGACCCAGCTCTTGATCACCTGCCCTGATATCTCCTTATGTGGCTGGGTATCGGATGTTTTGTTGCTGTCTTACAGCACTTCTAAGTGCCTTGAGACATTTTGCTTCGTTATATAAACACAGATTTTTGTTGTTGTTATCACATTGCTATGTGTGAGATTTTTTTTTTAAATTCGTAGCCAATCTTTTCCAATTCTTTGTCAAATCACAAACGCCAGAGGTCACCTTGCACCTGTCAAGGATCACTCTGCGCCAATGCTCTTAGCCAAAAGGCCTAGAGCCACTGCACCGTTCCTGGAAGTACTGCAATACCAGGTTCGTGCCATGGAGGTGGATGGGTCAGGTCCCCCCCACACACCTCCGTGGAGGTGGATGGGTCAACCCTCCCCACCCATCTTGAACGTCAGCCAATGGCTCAGTGGGCAGCACTCTTGCCTCTGAGCCAGAATGTCGCGGGTTCAAGTCCCACTCCAGGCGCTATTTCGAAGAGCAGGGAGTTATTCCTGGGGCCAATGTTTATTCTTCAATCAAAAAAAAAAAGGGATTATCGGGACACTATCACATTGCTGTTTGTGGGAGCTTGCTGTGCGCAAGTTGGCTGATCGCGTCTCCCACAATACAACAGTGTCTGCACTCCAAAAAAAGTACTTCATTGGCTGTAAAGCGCTTTGAGGTGGTCGTGAAAGGCGCTATATAAATGCAAGTCTTTAAATTAACAAAAGGGACTATTTGTACTGCACTTTTTTGACTGACAGGCAACAAGCCCCGCCCCTGTCAAGCTCCGCCCCCCCTCCCCCTCCTCCCCCCAGCCGAATCATTCCATGCGCGTGGTGCCGAGAAGCACGACCAGAGATCCCGACTCTCTCGGCCACCCACCCCCCCCCCCCCCCCAACCCACCTGGGGGCCTGGGACCAATGGTGACGGGGGGAGACTGAGAGGCGGGAGGGGGGGAGAGAGAGAGAGAGTGAGAGAGGCTGGGGGGGAGAGTGCGAGAGGCTGGGATGAGAGAGAGAAAGAGAGAGGCTGGGGGGGGGGGAAGAGAGAGAGGCTGGGGGAGAGAGGGAGAGAGGGAGGCTGAGGGGGGAGAGTGAGAGAGGCTTGGGGGAGAGAGAGGCTGGGGGGAGAGAGACAGAGAGACTGGGGAGGGAGAGAGAGAGAGAGAGAGAGTGACTGGGGGGGGAGAGAGAGAAAGGCTGGGGGGAGAGAGAGAGAGGCTGGGGGAGAGAGAGAGAGGCTGGGGGGAGAGAGAGAGAGGCTGGGGGGAGAGAGAGAGAGGCTGGGGAGAGAGAGGCTGGTGGGGGAGAGAGAGGCTGGAGGAGAGAGAGAGAGAGACTGGGGGAGAGAGAGAGAGACTGGGGGAGAGAGAGAGAGAAGCTGGGGGGAGAGAGAGAAAGGCTGGGGGGAGAGAGAGAGAGAGGCTGGTGGGGAGAGAGAGGCTGGAGGAGAGAGAGAGAGAGAGACTGGGGGAGAGAGAGAGAGATTGGGGGAGAGAGAGAGAGACTGGGGAGAGAGAGAGAGAAGCTGGGGGGAGAGCGAGAGAGGCTGGGGGGAGAGAGAGGCTGGGGGAGAGAGAGAGAGAGGCTGGGGGGGAGAGAGAGAGAGGCTGGGGGAGAGAGAGAGAGACTGGGGGAGAGAGAGAGAGACTGGGGGAGAGAGAGAGAGACTGGGGGAGAGAGAGAGAGAGGCTGGGGGGGAGAGAGAGAGAGGCTGGGGGAGAGAGAGAGAGGCTGGGGGAAGAGAGAGAGAGGCTGGGGGGAGAGAGAGAAAGGCTGGGGGGAGTGAGAGAGAGGCTGTGGGGGAGAGAGAGAGAGGCTGGGGGGGGAAAGAGAGAGAGGCTGTGGGGAGAGAGGGAGAGGCGGGGGGAGTGTGAGAGAGACTGGGGGGGGGTGAGAGAGAGAGAGAGAGAGGCTGGGGAGAGAGAGAGAGAGAGGCTGGGGGAGAGAGGGAGAGGCTGTGGGGAGAGTGAGAGAGACTGGGGGGGGGGAGAGAGAGAGAGGCTGGGGGGAGAGAGAGAGAGAGGGAGGCTGAGGGGGGAGAGTGAGAGAGGCTTGGGGGAGAGAGAGGCTGGGGGGAGAGAGACAGAGAGACTGGGGAGGGAGAGAGAGAGAGAGAGAGAGTGACTGGGGGGGGAGAGAGAGACTGGGGGAGAGAGAGAGAGGCTGGGGGGAGAGAGAGAGAAAGGCTGGGGGGAGAGAGAGAGAGGCTGGGGGAGAGAGAGAGAGGCTGGGGGAGAGAGAGAGAGGCTGGGGGGAGAGAGAGAGAGGCTGGGGGGAGAGAGAGGCTGGTGGGGAGAGAGAGGCTGGAGGAGAGAGAGAGAGAGACTGGGGGAGAGAGAGAGAGACTGGGGGAGAGAGAGAGAGAAGCTGGGGGGAGAGAGAGAAAGGCTGGGGGGAGAGAGAGAGAGAGGCTGGTGGGGAGAGAGAGGCTGGAGGAGAGAGAGAGAGAGAGACTGGGGGAGAGAGAGAGAGATTGGGGGAGAGAGAGAGAGACTGGGGGAGAGAGAGAGAGAAGCTGGGGGGAGAGAGAGAGAGGCTGGGGGGAGAGAGAGGCTGGGGGAGAGAGAGAGAGAGGCTGGGGGGAGAGAGAGAGAGGCTGGGGGAGAGAGAAAGAGACTGGGGGAGAGAGAGAGAGACTGGGGGAGAGAGAGAGAGACTGGGGGAGAGAGAGAGAGAGGCTGGGGGGGAGAGAGAGAGAGGCTGGGGGAAGAGAGAGAGAGGCTGGGGGGAGAGAGAGAAAGGCTGGGGGGAGAGAGAGAGAGGCTGTGGGGGAGAGAGAGAGAGGCTGGGGGGGGAAAGAGAGAGAGGCTGTGGGGAGAGAGGGAGAGGCGGGGGAGTGTGAGAGAGACTGGGGGGGTGAGAGAGAGAGAGAGAGAGGCTGGGGGAGAGAGAGAGAGAGGCTGGGGAGAGAGAGAGAGAGAGAGAGAGAGAGGCTGGGGAGAGAGAGAGGCTGGAGGAGAGAGAGAGACTGGGAGAGAGAGAGAGAGACTGTGGGGAGAGTGAGAGAGACTGGGGGGGGAAAGAGAAAGAGGCTGTGGGGAGAGAGAGAGAGACTGTGGGGAGAGTGAGAGAGACTGTGGGGAGAGTGAGAGAGACTGGGGGGGGAAAGAGAGAGAGGCTGTGGGGAGAGAGAGAAAGGCTGGGGGAGAGAGAGAGGCTGGAGGAGAGAGAGAGAGAGGCTGGGGGGGAGAGAGAGGCTGGAGGAGAGAGAGAGATACTGGGGGAGAGAGAGAGACTGGGAGAGAGAGAGAGAGAAGCTGGGGGAGAGAGAGAGAGGCTGGGGAGAGAGAGAGAGAGACTGGGGAGAGAGAGACTGGGGGAGAGAGAGAGAGGCTGTGGGAGAGAGAGAGAGGCTGTGGGGAGAGTGAGAGAGAGGCTGGGGAGAGAGAGAGAGGCTGTGGGAATAGAGAGAGAGAGAGCTGTGGGAGGGGGGAGGGAGAGGCGGGGGAGAGTGAGAGCGAGGGCGGCTGAGGGGGGGAGAGTGAGAGAGGCTTGGGAGAGAGAGGCTGGGGGGAGAGAGACAGTGGGGAGAGTGAGAGAGAGAGACTGTGGGGGGGAGAGAGAGAGGCTGGAGGAGAGAGATAAGCTGGGGGAGAGAGAGAGAGAGAGGCTGGGGAGAGAGAGAGAGAGGCTGGGGTAAAGAGAGAGAGAGAGGCTGGGGAGAGAGAGAGAGAGAGAGGCTGGGGTAAAGAGAGAGAGAGAGGCTGGGGAGAGAGAGAGAGAGAGGCTGGGTAAAGAGAGAGAGAGAGGCTGGGG
>NC_091999.1:4899942-4902442 GCF_044704955.1 Pristiophorus japonicus
GGGGGAGAGAGAGGCTGGGGGGGCAGGGGAGAGAGAGGCTGGGGGGGAGAGAGAGAGGCTGGGGGGGGGAGAGAGAGGCTGGGGGGGAGAGAGAGAGGCTGGGGGAGCCAGAGAGAGGCTGGAGGGGGGAGAGTGAGAGAGACTGGGGGGAGAGAGGGAGAGGCTGGGGGGGGAGAGAGAGAGAGGCTGGGGGGAGAGAGAGAGGCTGGGGGGGCAGGGGAGAGAGAGGCTGGTTGGGGGAGAGAGAGGCTGGGTGGGGGAGAGAGAGGCTGGGGGGAGAGACAGAGGCTGGGGGAGAGTGAGAGAGGCTGGGGGGAGAGACAGAGGCTGGGGGGGGCAGGGGAGAGAGAGGCTGGGGGGGAGAGAGAGAGGCTGGGGGGGGAGAGAGAGGCTGGGGGGAGAGACAGAGGCTGGGGTGTTGAGAGAGAGGCTGGGGGGGAGAGCGAGAGGCTGGGGGGAGAGAGAGAGGCTGGGGGGAGAGAGAGAGGCTGGGGGGAGAGAGAGAGGCTGGGGGGGAGAGAGAGAGAGAGGCTGGGGGGGAGAGAGGGAGAGGCGGGGGGGGCAGGGGAGAGAGAGGCTGGGGGGGGGAGAGAGAGGCTGGGGGGGCAGGGGAGAGAGAGGCTGGGGGGGAGAGAGAGGCTGGGGAGCCAGAGAGAGGCTGGAGGGGGGAGAGAGAGAGTCTGGGGGAGAGTGAGAGAGGCTGGGGGTAGAGAGGGAGAGGCTGGAAGAGAGTGAGAGGCTGGGGGGGGAGAGAGAGAGGCTGGGGGGGGGAGAGAGAGAGAGGCTGGGGGGGAGAGAGAGAGGCTGGGGGGAGAGACAGAGGCTGGGGGGGGGGGGTGAGAGAGAGGCTGGGGGGAGAGAAAGAGGCTGGGGAGAGAGAGAGAGGCTGGGGGGGGCGAGAGAGAGAGAGGCTGGGGGGGAGAGAGGGAGAGGCGGGGGGAGTGTGAGAGAGGCTGGGGGGATAGAGAGAGAGAGGCTGGGGGGGGGGAGAGAGAAGAGAGAGGCTGGGGGGGAGAGAGAGAGGCTGCGGGGAGAGACAGAGGCTGGGGGGGGGTGAGAGAGAGGGCTGGGGGGAGAGAGAGAGGCTGGGGGAGAGAAAGAGGCTGGGGAGAGAGAGAGAGGCTGGGGGGGAGAGAGAGAGAGGCTGGGGGGGGGAGAGAGAGAGAGAGGCTGGGGGGGAGAGAGGGAGAGGCGGGGGGAGTGTGAGAGAGGCTGGGGGGAGAGAGAGAGAGAGGCTGGGGGGGGAGAGAGAGAGAGGCTGGGGGGGGAGAGAGGGAGAGGCGGGGGGAGTGTGAGAGAGGCTGGGGGGAGAGAGAGAGAGAGGCTGGGGGAGAGAGAGAGAGAGGCTGGGGGAGAGAGAGAGAGGCTGGGGGAGCGAGAGAGAGAGAGGCTGAGGGAAAGAGAGAGAGAGAGGCTGGGGAGAGAGAGAGAGAGAGAGAGACTGGGGGAGAGAGAGAGAGAGAGAGGCTGGGGGAGAGAGAGAGAGGCTGGGGGAAAGAGAGAGGCTGGGGGAGCAAGAGAGAGGCTGGGGGCGGGGAGAGTGAGAGAGGCTGGGGGGGGAGAGAGAGAGAGAGAGAGAGGCTAGCGGGGAGAGAGAGAGAGGCTGGTGGTGGGGCGGGAGAGAGAGAGACTGGGGGAGGGGATCGGAGGGGAGATAGGGAACTCAGGGAAGATGAATCATGTTCTTCCAACCCCCTAGTAGGGACATCATTGGAGTCAATGCTATTCAGAAGTCACAACACTGTCACTCTTCACTTCATACCCAATAAACCCGTTAACAATCCGTACACAATGCCCCCATCTATGGTGGGGGATAGACTGGGACTGGGATAAGGCACTTTTGCCTGGCCCTTGCTGCCTTCTGGGGAGCTCTATCCTCTGTCGCTTCAGGAAGTCAAAGTGGATCGAGTTACGATTTGGCAAATCAGTGAAACCTTGGGGGGAAGGGACGGTTCCAGTTACACATTCCTGTGAAACTTCAGGGTGTGGCTCACGCTCCACGGGGACCAATCAGAAACAAAGGGTGGAGCACGGCGGCCATTTTGGCAGTGCAAATAAACGCGGGGGTGTTCCCCCTGCGCCCTTCCCCACTCCCCCGCCCCTGCCGGCCCCCCCCTGCAAAAAAAAAAACTGCTGTTTCCGGGAGCTTGCTGTGCGCAAATTGACTGCTCACCTTTACAACAGCGACCGCACTCCAAAAAAAAAGGACGTCGCAGTCTGCGGAAAGCGCTTCGGGGGGGGGGGGGCGAAAGGCACTGTGTAAACCCGAGTCGTTTTTCTTGTCACGTTTAATCGCTGTCGTGTGGGATCTTGCTCTGCGCCAATCGGCTGGTGGCGACGGCCAACGCACTCCGAAAAAGTCCTTCGTCGGCTGTGAGAGCGCGTCGCGAGGTCGGTAAGGGATGGGAGGGGGTGAAAGGCACTATGCAAATGCAAGTCTTTTCTTTTTATCCCCCCCTCGCCCCCCCCATAAATTGCTGCTTCTGGGATCTTGCTGTGC